>NW_026941584.1:0-13566 GCF_032062105.1 Saccostrea cuccullata
ACAGAAATTTTGATTTTCATATTTCTGGAGAAAAAGTAATTCCATCTTTCAACAAATAAAGTAACCAAAATTCCTTATCTTATCACTTTAAAAACATATTCATAGAAAAATGGCTAAAAATCATTGATTTTCATAAGGATTTATGAGCCCGTTGCTAAGGAAATGAATTACCTTAGATACCAGTCCCTTCAAACGTTCAAAAAAAAATTTAATTGTGTTTTAGCATTAGATAGGACAAAATCTTTTATATACCAAAAGCTTTTGAAAAAATAAAATTTTGACTTTCCATTCAATGCTCGATGTTTGCTGATTTCGACTCTTAAAAGCTTTTGGACTTTATTTCGGCTCTTAGTAGTCTAATAATAGACATGGTATGCGAATAAAATCAGAACGTCTTGCTTATGTACATGTGGTTTCAGTCAAGTCGTTCTGTAACCGAGTTCCGAGAAGTCCACTTTTGAGAGGCAGGGGGATTGTAAACTTGTACTTTAACGTTACGAGATTCCAGACACTAGGGCCAGGGGTATTTAATCATTTTGTATTTAATCCCTAAACATCTTATATATCACTTCTGAATATAACATGAACACTGGAAGTTTATGTTCATTTTGAGAACGTGCATACGAGCTAGGAAGTGTTTCTTTAGGCAAAATCGGGTTTAGTGTATTGTGGATGTTTCGAAAACGCTATTATGCGATTAATTGTTTCTAGATATTTTCCATACACTACATATCTTGCTTCTTTCTTTCCAATGCACTTTACAACAAGAAAAAGTTTTTTTTTAACAATTCCAAGTGTCTGAGAAATTTGCCCAAGTGCATGTCTCTTCAAAATTTGTGAATGTCATTGCCCCAGGCAAAGGGGGTTCCTGTCTAGGACAGAAGTCTATTGATTATTAAGATGTATTATGAGGTATTATAAGGTGATAAAGAACAGAATATGAACTAAAAAGTCCAAAAACAATACAATATAGGAGCACACAGAGCGTGGATTTATTATTATGTTGTGAATTTAGAAAGCTGCCTTAATTGCGTTGACAAGTGCCTTTTCTTTGTCCGAACTAAGAACAACTTTATTTGTGTCAATATCGGGTAGTTTGTCCCCATGGTTGAAAAAATTACTATAAGTTTCAAAGTTACTGTTATCTTGAATGAAAATGCGACTTCGAAAAATTAGCTGGAACAGACAGGAACAGCACCTTGCGAAAAGGGGCCCACTGTCGTTAAAACTTTAAAAGACGTGGAGAAACCTGTAATAATTAATTAATCATAACCGTCCCAACTTCTTGAAGGGGGTTCACCACAAATCCATCAAACCCATGGCTCAGGCTAGAGGCTAGATTTCCATCAGTATAAAAAAAATCGTGCTTAAAACTTTGAGGTATCCTTGATACTCAACCATCGTTGCCTTCCATGTGGACTCTGCCCCATATTTCTGGCTAGGTATCCAGCAGTGGGATATCCCCATGCTAAAATGAATTTCCCATAGAAAGATCGTTCACGCGACACCCTATCCCCTCCGTCCTCACTCGAGAAGAGTTGCCCTATGGTGGCCCTTTTCACCCCACTGAATCCTAAGATCTCGTGACTGTTGATGGCTATTAGCGACTGTGTGATCGATTGAAATGCCAAGCAAGCATGCATAAACCGTAACAATTGTACAAATGTTAAGATGGAAAATACATAATTGGGTTAGGGCCGTAAAATCGACCGTTTTGCCTGTTGCATGTGACTTAGCCGTCCATAAACATCCGATCCATATCGATTGTCCACTTCAGTGCAACTCGACATAAGTAAATTCTGAAACCTTTGTCTGTGATGCCAAGTCTTTCAAGACTGGAAGTGTTTTGCAGACTCTATCCTCCTTGAGCCCCTGCCGCGAGGCCGAGCACATCAACATTGTCTACACTGAATTTCTCTTTGATCTGTTCGCTCAAGGGATGTATTTCATCCATTACTGGGGTCTGCATGACTTCCGTCATTCGCCTAATCTTTGAGTTAGAAGACCGGCAGATACCATGAGGGATATTTACCCACTGGGCAGGTATACTTTTCACTAATTCGGAAAGCCCAAATCTCCAAAGCGCTCGTAAAAGATGGAGTTGGGTGAGCACTCCGGCAATTTCAGCCTTTATCGAAAACTTTGACACTTTGAAAAACTTTAGTGAAAATGTTTGACACTTTGAAAAAGTTTATCGAAAATTGTAACACTGGGCGGAGATGAGAGACAACAGGGGTCCATTGCTATGTTGAAAAGTAGCTGTGACAGAGGGTCCCCCTGCTTGACGCCTCGAGTCATAGGGATTTCTCCCGTGCTTCCGGCGTTAGTCTGGAATGCCGTCGAATCCCCCTTTTAAAGACGTACAACACACTGGGGGAGATAACTCTTGTGATTGCACTTGAACGTTTGACGTGACGTCAAATTTAACGTCAAAAATAAAGCGTCAGAAAGACGAATAAAACGATCCCGATGTATATCAATCATGAAAGAAAATTGGGATATGGGGCTTGGCTGGGATTGTGCGTACCATACGCACTCGATCAGTAAGTATTTTTTAATTAACCCGATTAAACTCCGTAAAAAGCAAGACATAAAATACCATCCCTTAATGTTTATTTCATTTCATTTCATATACAATAAATTGTATTTTTGATCAAAGCGCAGCATTTTTTTTTATTCTGAAAATTTTATTTTACATTGCCGAAATTCTTATTAATATATACAATTGGCTATATAACTTTGAACTTCATTACAATTTGTGCATTTACGATATAAAAATAGTTTTTCTTCTTTAATTTAAATAAAACAACAATAAATAAACAGAAAAACTTTTTACAATGTTAGATCGATGTTGTTCTCAGACCCTTACTGATCAAAGAGGAACGTCTCTGAAAATGTAGGAGATATTTATTTTCCTCCCTTTATTCACGGTTTTCCACAGAATCAGATTGACAGATACATTTACAGCAAGACCTGATAAATCCGAGAATTGAATACTATAGACCTCATATACACAATGTAAGTATAGAATTGAAAAGAATTGTTCACTTGTACTGAAATTATCTGCATTGATGAATATCCTATTGCAGCAAATCGTTCGACTTTCTGTCAACAATGTCGGTTCGCATTTCCTCAAATCAAAACAAAACGTAGCCTGTAAGATTTTAAAAATATCAAAGTGCGATTTGATATATAAATTGAAATAGATGAAGAGTTTAATGTTTGATATTTTGAAGTTAATGTGGACGAATACGGAATTTTCATTTTAACTTTAGAAGCGACGACATTGAAAGAAATGCGTACAATATCATGAGCTATGCAAATGTCGATGTATCCCCACGGCCACATACTGTCTCGTTTGAAATAACATGAAAGAAACTACAATTATTCCATTTATATCACCGGAGAGTTGAACATACACCATTTTTTTAAAGAATGCAATTAAAGAAAATTAAAAATCAACATATTCAAGTTCAACAAAACTTGAATTCGGGACACGTATCTAGGTTTCATGTGATATGGAATGCATAACGCATACATATATGGACTGAAACACTAAAATCCTTCTGTCAGTAATTTTTTCCTGATACATATAAAAAGAGTAGTCGATATTCTGCATTCATGAATTTAAAAACTAATGCATACCCCCGGGATTAAAATGACGAAATACCAGTATATTTGCACTTTAAACGACGTTTTGTCAAATATGTAAAAATGGTCTGCGACGCAAAAAAGGAAGGGGTGGGGTGATAGGGGTATTAAAAAATTGCCTAAAAATCTACATTTAAATACGCTTTACATATGAGAAGTTTTTAAATTTGTAAGTTAATATATTTTTGAAGCAAAAGCAATATTCCAATTTAACTTTTTTAATGTGTATTTGTAGATTCAAATAACAAAGTCATCCACCTCCGTCCGAAAGAAGCGCGGGAACGTGATTTATTGAGAAGGGGAGGGGGTAATTTTCCGCTATTAAATCAAAACTGGTCGTACAAAAATAACAAAGTGATCCACCCCCGTCTGAGATGCGCGGGAACGTGATTTATTGAGAAAGGGGGAGGGGGTAATTTTCCGCTATTAAATTAAAACTGGTCGTACAAAAATTATACAAAAAAATATGAAGATTATTTTTACTACCATCTACCTAAAGAAAGTTTTTACCAAAATTAAAATGAAGAAGGGTTCACACAAAAAAATTTGAATTTGAAAAATACGCAATTTCTACAAGGCTTAGATAATTCATAGTTTTTCAGTTTAAAGGTCTTTAAAAATTATTTTGATGATATATATATATCAAAAAGATGACTATGTTTTTTGTGTTAAATGGTAAAAGGAATAAGTCAATGAAAGTTGACATTTATATCAAACCTGGCTTTTTTGAAAATCAAGGATTGAGTAGTTCATTGATTAAAAATTTTCTCTCCTTATAAACAACTAAAGGGGGGTAACTTTTGGAAGTTCCTGTCCAAAAAACACTCAAACGATTTTGTCCAAAATGTGCATACATGCAGTATATATGGTCATGTACTAAATATAAAAAAATAGCGAAAATTAAACGACAGGAAATTTTTGGGGTAGGTGTGTTGTACATCCTTAAATGCCTAGAATCTCTGAAGTGCAGCTTCGCCCCGAACTGTTTCAAGCCAGCGACTAAGTGCTTATGAGAACCTTTGTCAAAGGCCTTAGCCAAAACCAGGAAAGTCACGCACAGGGAATGGCTATTTTTCTTGGCATGTTTTATCATTTCGCTCAGATTGAAAAAGTTTTCAGAACACCTGCTAGCTGCTATGAAGTCCCTCTGTCGTGGGTTCAGGTTGAACTCTGCTAGTACCCGTCTTGCCAAAAGACTGATGTACAACCGGAGAAGGGTCGACTAGATTAGCAGTGGTCGGCAATTGTTGACATCCTCCAACCTCTCACTCCCATTCGGCAGCAAGATGCTCCTATTTCTCAATTATCTCAAGGATCTTCCTACAAACGAGGAATGAATTAAACACGTTCACCTATAGGTGACCTTTGAGGTCTTCGCTAAAAACACTCAAAGCTCAACACTCTCAGGACCCGCTCCCTAGTGCTTCTTGGCACAAGTGAAGCTTAGTCGAACCTTCTCAGCTGTGAATGGTCTATGAAAACTGAGGTTGTTGACCCTGTAAACATCTTTGTATGAACTAAGATCGACATCCTTTGATTCGCCCAAAACCGCCCTTGATAGGTGGCTTTAACAAGAGTGGGGTCCAGATCGCATTTGCCCGTATCTCATCAAACAACAATCCAACTAAGGTCTTTTTAAAAATCTTTGAGATATAGGCGCTTTAGTTCTCTGTGACGATCGAGTTAAGCACTAGACCTTGTACCTTTAGGCTTGCGCTTCCCTCAACCCGGGGCTTCCTCCTTTCCTGTCTTTCCCACTCTTACCCCTTTTATCAGCAGAGTTAGAACATCTATCAATATATCTAGGAGGGACGAGAGAGCGTCCTCACATATCCCCTTTCACTAACCTCAGGAATATTCTGGCAGCCTCATTGACTAAACTGACCCAATCCAATACGATTGCGTCCTTAAACGCCTGAACGCTAGGGTTTTCAGGCGTATGACAGTTGTTAGTCAGTCAAGCGAGACTTTGCAGCCCCCTTGCCGGACGCAGCGATGGGTTTGTCTTTCGCTCCCTTTCTACATGTAACAGCTCGTTTCTGTTCTATGTATGCTTTAGCTGCTTGGATGTGTCTTTCCTTCGCAAGAGTGGGATGTTTGTGTCTGATGTGCTTCCCAAAACAGACGTAGACCCAAATTTTTCGCAACATACCTCCCACTGACTCGTATAGTGATTGGAGGTCTACAGGCGAGTCTAATGTCTCGATCAGTCGACAGACCGGTACTAGCAGCTCCGGTCGCCCGTAACCGATCGCCCAGTTTGACCTTAAGAAGGATTTATTGATTGAAAATTGTTTAACGTCGAGTGGGCAATTTTTCAGCCATGTTTAGGCGGACTTTTAGTTTAAAAAATCGGTTTTTGAAAGTTTTTGGTTTCACTGGCGGTCCCTAGTGAGCCTACTTTTTTCGAACTACAGAGAAACGATCATTTACCTGCCAAGGGGGTTGTCATCCTTGACACGGGACCATTTAAATATTCTTTTAAAATATAAAAACTGTTAAGAATATTTTGTTAACTGTTAATAAAATAAATTGATATATGTACATGTATTTCTCATTAAAATTACTCTCAAAATTTTACTCAAATTTTACTATAATAATCTGTTTTTTGAAATTCTAAAATTTTATAAACATGAACATTTGTAAAAACTTCCAAAAAGTCTACTTCGAATAGGTGAAAAATCGAAACATTCTAAAAGTATGTGATTTATAGTTATACACAGGTCCTTGTGGACAGGACCTTCCCTTCGATATTCAACCCCGGGGCTAATTGAGCATTTTTTCACGAATTATATTTATTTCACTTAGTCATCACTGTGCACAATTAGAAAAAATCGTCAAAACCCCAAAATAACCGCTACACTAAAAAATACTCCTTTATACATTATAAGGGGAAAGGTATGCAACTCCGGTTTGTTTACGTTGACCCCCACTGGTAATTCTGGTTTTTAAAACATGTATTTATTTCAACCTTAAATACCGATTCACACTGTCTCTACATATGTTTCTGTCTTAGTCCATGCTATCGGATTGACTCTGCATCTCGTAAAAATCCCACAATATCTCCTAAAACAGAATTCCAGTCAGAACGTTGAAATTACTTAGAATCGCAAGGAAGTGCCTATTTACTATTAGGATAACACCCGAGAGAGATTATTACGTCAGTCCAAAACTCTCTCGGGTGTTATCGCAATAGGTAATGCATTCTCCAGGCACTTCCATGTACATTATAAGACTTTTATATATTGTATTTGCTAATAATTATATTTCCCTGGAGCCATTTTCCCACTGAAAGTTTGCCGAGATAAACTTCAAATGAAAATTTTGTGAACAGAAGTTTTGGTACTAATTCTTTTGTCCTTGGTATTGTTTAAAGAATGAGTAGAATTGTCATGTTCCCTTGTTTGTAGGAAAACTTTAGTTGGAAGAAGTTCCAATTGTATTTAGTAAGCAAGGACTGTGAATACAAAATGTAATAGTTGTCCCTCTTCTTTATTATAGGTTGATAAAGTTTTCTCCAGTGCTAAAATATAAGAATCACCTATAATTGCTACATGTTCCCCTTTGTTTTGAGCATGAGGAATAGCTGTACTTGTCTGAATGAAGATGATCTGTGGCAGAGGCAGTAACAGACACTGCTGTTAGAGATGTTGATTGTGAAGTCAATAAGGATGTACTGTTTGAATCTGAAATGGATACTTTTGTATTATGTACTGAGGATGTAATTATTCAAGCTGGAATAGATACTGTTGTTGATGTTGATGATGCAGTCACTGAAAGCCGGAGTAGAGAAAGATGAAGCACTGGTCGCATGGTCGCTGTTGCCGAAACTGCATCAATGAATGCATCCACCATGACTTAATACAAGTGCTATCATATACTAGAAAAGAGACATTTCCTCATTTCTTCCATGAGTGCAATGGCAAGAAATTGTATTTGCATTGGATTCATAATGTGGATGAATCCTTTGCTGTCACTGGAGAGCTCCTTTTCACTAACCACAGCAAATAGTAATGCAAGAGTTGTAGGACACCTCATTTTAAGTTTTTTTTTCTCCCGCTGAAACTGAAAGATTTCTTTAAAGTCTTTACTTTGAAGAATAGACCCTGACCCTCTCCTACAAAGAGCTTGTGCCTCTTTCATAATTATTTTTGCGACTTCATCTGTAACCACTTCCGGATGAGAAAAGCAGAGGTTATTTACAATGGTCCTTTCAGCATTATTCCCTCTCACTATTACTTTGCAAATAGTTTTTGAACTTATTAAGTAATAAGGGTTGTATTTGTTCCACTTTAACTTACCTTTAAAAAAAAAATAAAAGAAAGAAATTAATTTTTTTTTACATTTGCTTATTTTATAGTTATTAATTGTATCTTACATCAATTATAGACAATAATCCTTTTCTTCATAAATATTAAAGGGAGAATTCCTTCAATGTTAGATAAATATACATACTGAGACTCATTCTTCTATATTTATAAATATAAATGTATGTGTTTGCTTTAGTGCTTGAAATATTATAAAGTTTTATAATACCCTGATTCAAGTACATGAACTATCTTTTAGATCTATTTTAGAATGCTCATGAATGTATTTGCTGCTAACATGTACTTTTATAAATTATGATTTGATTTTCAAATTTGAATTAAATTTGAAGACAACAATAAAGCAATCTTTACCAGAGGCCAATTCAATTATGGCATACCCGTGCATATATGACAAACTTGTAAATTTATTGGAATGTGTTAGAAATATCAATTAACAGTTCAAGGGGTCATCAAAATCACTATAACATTTCCATAAATATTTTTATGTGATGGGTAAATAGTTGACCAAGTATTTGTGAACTTTGTAAAAGGTTAACCTTTATTAATTAACTTCAACCTCAATCTCTTATAAATAACACATTGTACCTCAACCTCTCCATTTTTATAATCATTTTCAGCTTTGTCAGTTATTTTCTCTTAAAATATACATAGTGAAATTCACTTAATTTAATGACGATATCTACTCTGAAAAAATGTGGTCTTCAACTTATGATGTTTTTCAAAACTTTATTAGATAAACTGTGTTAAAAAAGGCTTTAATTGTCTTATTTTTACACTTCCTATTAAATAGATCAAAGTATATAAGAAATTAATATATGGTACAAAGATCACATGTTTTGTTTACAATGCTATGTTTCGGGGTTTTCTATAAACATTTTGAGGGCAGGTTGTTTTGGAAAAGCCCATATAGTTATACTGTACACTGCATTGCCATTGGAAATATGTTACAATTTCAGCTATTACCTGTTTGAAAAAGTCCCCACCAAGAGAGCGTCGTGCTTGTTATTAATATTCCCAGAGCTGGAACATACATCCACAATCCCAGTAGTATCTGCAGGTAATAATGGCACCAGCTTGACAGGTGTTACCTTTCTGATCGGCACCGAAAGTGGATCATCTGCACGAACCCTCTTCATCTCAAAATTTTCCTTAAGGTCATACGCAACACAGTTTGAACATTATTGGGTTCTTCCCTGGAGTTGAAGAGTTCCACTAAACGAAGGACCTGTGTGCAATACTTTTAATATGTATATACAGGGTGTCCCAGAATATATGATACCATTTCTTGTTTGAATAAAACACAACTTAATGAATATTGAATAAAAACAAATACATTGTTGATATGTCATATATTGTCCAATTTTGGTAACATAATTTGATAGACATCAAAAAGAAAACAACAAAATTAGAACACTTTAAATTTTGATACAGTTTTTACATGATGTGCTCCAAATGACGTCCTTTCTGGCTAGTCATGATGTTCAGACGTTGCATGAAATTCCTAATGACTGCGGCACATATATCGTCAGTAATCTTCCTGACTTCCCTCCGAATTGCATGTTTTAAGTCAGCTAAGGATTCAAGCTCTGGCTTGTACACATTGTCTTTTAGGTATCCCCACAAAAAGAAATCTAGAGAGCTTAGAACGGGGGAATGAGGGGGCCAAATGTGTGTAGTTTTGAAAGAGATAAAATTTCCATTGAATGTTTCGTGTAGCCAGTCAGTAACATTTCGAGTTGTGTGAGGCGTTGCTCCGTCCTGTTGGAACCATATATCCTTAGGATTAAAACCACTTCTTACTAAACAAGGCAAGAATTTCTTCTTCAAATGTTCCAGATAGCGAGTAATGTTAACAGTCTGAGTTTCGCTTGTTTCGTATTCAAAGAAAAAATGTCCGATTATCCCTTTAGAGCTCATGGTAGCCCAAACTGTTATTTCTCTCCATGAAGAGGTTTCTCCAGATAAAGATTTGGCTTTTCGCTACCCCAGTATCGAGAATTTTCTTGTTTACTATCCCATTTAAGTAGAAATGAGTTTCATCGGAAAACCAAATGTCATTGACTATATTGTCATGCTCCCTTATCCATTGAGCAAAAGTAAGGCGGCTCTCAATGTCACTTTGCTTAAGGTGCTGTATTACAGATATCCTATAAGGCTTTAAGTGTAGGTCAAATCTTAAAATTCTGTGAACACTGGATCGGCTACCTGACAAAGTGTTACTCACATCACTTAAAACTTTCCTCACAGATCTTTGTGGTGTTTCCTCTATAACTTGCTGCACCTGTTGAATACTCTCTGGAATCCTCACCGACTTTGGTCTACCTCCATTGTTCTGTCTGTTGTCTTGAATGGATCCCGTTTGCTAAAACTTTTTTACAATTCTTAATATTTGCTGCTTGGTTACTCGTTTTTCCTTTGGAAAATCTCTTCTTAAAATTCTTGTTACAGTAACTGGAGACTGGGTTCGGTAATATAGTTTTAAAATAAGGGTAGCTCGCTCCTTTGATAAATCCATTTTAATTCAAAGACAGTTTTCAATGCAATATTATGAGGTAATTTTGTGACATCACAATACCAAAAAAGTGAGATTATTCCCGCCATATTTTGGTGCTATAAAATTGTATTTATTTGTTTTATAACTTACACAAAAATCAAAGAAATTGGTTAAAGCATTTGTTTTTTATGATTATTTCAAATGGTATCATATATTTTGGGACACCCTGTATTTGGATTTCTACACATCTTCTAAAACAAATTTTGATGGGAAAAAATCTGAAATCTATGCTTCATAATTTTTGTATATTTTTCTTTGCATAATGCAAAATTTTTCATAATTTGATATCTTCCAAAAATCCCTGGTAGTGCATGCTGATTTTTTGTCTATGAACATGTGATGGCACTATAATCTTAAATTAAGAATATCTTGAAAAACTATCAGTAGATAAGGTACGTTGCGTATGTCCTTAAATTGACTCCTTATCTCTCTCTTCTGCAGAAATCTTTTAGAAGGGGAAGGCAACAAACTTAACCTACCAAATTTGATTTTAGCATTTTAATATGATGTTGGTTAATTTTTATGCTACCCCCCCCCATTTTCGAAGAAGGAGTCATATTGCTTTGCTGCTGTCTGTCTTTTATTTATTTCATTTTATTTGCGGAGATTGCACATACTGAAATGAAATATAGTACAGATTTTTGAGATGCATATCAAGGTCAAGTTCTGTTTTTGGGGACGATTGCACCATTTTTGACATAGTTATGCCCCTTGGTTTTTCTGGAACTTCACTTGAACAGGCGCTTTAAAAGACTCCCTGAGAGTTGATGCTTCGTTTTCAAGTCTTAATACCCTTTCTGCCTTTCAGCTTTTCAGCCTTACGCTCTGTTGAAAGACGAAGTTTGTTGTCCAAGTATTTGTTGATTTTCACATTTCCATTTGAGTCAACAGATTTGCTTATAACCCCCCCCCCCCCACACACACACACAAATAAGGCAAACGTTTCCAAGAGGGTATATTTTCCCCGGGGCACTAACAGTTCCATGATTGATGGGCGTTGCCATTTTTTTTTCCTTCGGAAGTATACATCGTTACTTCTTGGGATTATCTTCACTAAGTTTCGCCGCCGACCAATCTCCAGCGGCGATTCGATTGGCTAAACAAAGTTCATTCTTACGTGACCCTTAACGGGATGCTTTTTATCTTTGTACAGCGACCCTCAGAATTTCGGAGCGTAACAAAGATCTGATTTTAATCAGATTGGCATAAAATCAACCTGAATGCATATCTTGTGACTGTGCAATAACTTAAAAATCGATTACTTTTGGAATGTTCTGATTTGAACCTATTTGAAATAAACTTTTTAATGGTATCTAAACAATAGTGATCATTTTACAAATGCAAAACTTAATGCAATTTTTACATTACTTTAAAAACCATAAGATTTAAATGTTTATATTTTATTGGCATTTTTGTTAATTTTAATTTAACTGTTTTAAGTCCGTCACATAAACATTAAACACGCCCCCACTGTCAAGGTTTAAAACCCCTTTAACGATAAAAATTTTTTCTCTAGTTTTAAAAAAAAAGAAGGCTTATTGGGGAACCCCGGGGAAATCTAAAACTTTGAGAAACACTGGCATATAAACACATCCAGTGACCAAATGACTGTGATATGTTAAAAACACGCTTTGCTTCTTCACAAAGCTAATGGGTAACATCATGAATATAGCACGGCCATATATTTTTTAAAAAATTATTTTTTCTTTTAAAAAGGGGGAAAATATTTTTCCCAAAATTTCAATTAAAAGGAAAAAAAAAATTTTTTTTTTTTTCTTCAAATTTTGACAGCCAACTCTCTCTGACCATGCACTTTTTTTTGGGGCGTGTTACATCGATCAGGGTGGTTGAAGTAGGTCACTGGAAGTAGGTAATCGCCGCCCCGCTATTTATCAGACAATTCCCTTTTTTAAATCCCTAACTAGCTTGAGGATTTTTACACTAGATTTTGAACGGCAGGTAAATGATCTTTTCATATTAATCCCTTCAAAATTGTTATTTAGCTCTGTTTAATATACAAAAAAAACTAAGCTATGCGTATTAGTTTTCAATTAAGACATACATTTTTATATAATTTCACACTTGTTTCCCCGGCCCGTAACCGGTTTATATGCCTCAAAGTTTACAACTAAAACTCTTTTGAGAAAGGTATTCTCTGTGTGCAAACAATTTATTGTTATTGGGTCAATTTTATGGTCAAGAAAGGTTTTTTGATCGTACCTTAAATTTGTGTTGCTAATTTTTTTCATAATATACATAAACAGTTAACGTTAACCATGCATTTATTAAATTTGTATAGCTGGCAATGATAGCTTTACAAAAAACTAAATAATGTTTTTGCTTGACGACGGATTGGAGCAAAATAACACCAGGCGAAAGCACCTTGATGGTCCCATTGACACTTTCTCTAAATATTTACGAAACTCAATCCACATGTTTACCATCAAATCGATTTATTTTTTTCCCTCTCTCAAATTTCAATCGTACTTGTTCATAACTGTGTAAACCGTTTGTTTGAAGGAGGAAATCTCGTAGCCGTAAAATTCTTCAATCAGGGATATTTGATAATGTTTTTATACAGTGTAATAACTTTTAGGTCACCTTGAATTGAAACATCAGCTTTTTTCATTGAATAAGAATGCATTACGAGAGGTTATCAAAAAATTCGCGAACTATCTCTATATCTACAAAACCATAATTCAGGGCCCGGTTGTATCAACGGTTATTAAATTTAATGATTGTCAAGCCTTATGATTCATTAAATTCTTAATGAAACATTAGTTAATAAAGTCATTAAAGTGTGTTGTACAAAACCTTTATAAGAGTCTTATTATGTTCCCCAAAAATTGGGGAAATTTTTTTTTACTCTGTTTCTTATTATTATTATTAGGGTCTTCCGTCTCCGCGGAAGCCCTTCTTTTTCTATTTTTTCTTTTTTACTTTTTTGGGTCTTCCGTCTCCAAAGGAAGACCCTTTTATTATTTATTTTTTTTTTTCACTTTTTTCTTATTATTAGGGTCTTCCCTCTCCAAC
>NW_026941585.1:0-13286 GCF_032062105.1 Saccostrea cuccullata
AAGGTCTTTCCACAAACAATATATATGTGAAATATAAATGTCTTGGTATCTATTGTTCAAAAGATCCAAAGTAAAAGTTCAAAATTTTTGTGTTTAAGTAGGTCAAACTCCAAGGTCAAGGTCAAAAGGTCAAATTTGGTGGTACCCAAAGAAAGGTCTTGTCACAAGGAATATACATGTGATATATGAATGTCATAGCTCCACTAAATCAAAAGTTATGGGCAAGGTTAAAGTTTTTGCGGACAAACAGACAAACAGAGAGACAGACAAACAGACAGAGAGACAAACAGACAGACCGACAAAAACTATATACCCCCAAAACTTCGTTTACGGAGGCATAAAAATTACGATTAATAAGAAAAACTTACCAACGACTTTGAACAAAAATAACGCAAACAAGACTGTAATTCTTTGTTTCTCTTGTTATAGAGTGTCGAACACTAGGTTCTCTTGCATGGACATTTGAGATAAAAAAAAATTAGAAAACAATTACCTAAAAATGAAGATAAATGGCTGAGGGAAATTTTATTCGTATTTCAAACAACAATTTGAAATCAATGATTTCTCAGTTAGAATGCTAAGAATTGTAAAAAGTTAACTCTCTATGTGCACTGGCTCTTCCAATGCAATTTTTACATTAGCAAAGTGATGAGACTTATCAAATCTGTCTGACAGCTTTTAAAGTGATGCAGTATGTATATAAAGTATTAGATTTTTTTTTCAAAAAAGAAATTAAATTCGACCGAATATAAGTACACGCGAATGAAGAAATCTGTGTAATATTTTGACTTGTTTATTTGTAATTTGTGGATTATAGTAAGTATGCCAAGGCAGAGCTTTTTTTCTTTTCATATGATCTGTGACAATTAATTTAAATCTGGAATGATTAACTCATTTCATAAGTTCCTGTGAAGGCCTCTCTTTTCAATAAAGCATTTATTATTCTTTTAAAATGAGCACTTCTTAAAATGCCATTAGATGTAATTAGTATATTCTCTAGCTGTTTTGAAAAATGAATGGAACATGAACATGACACTTTTTTGAATTAATCGATATCTAGACAGGGGACCTATCATTACGAATATTTTCGATTTGTTACCGCGTCGAGTATGTATTATGTTATAAAGACTGCGTTTCATATAAAAATACAGGCAATATGACACTTTTTCATTTAACCTAGATTCTGCAAGAGGATCATGTTTATTACATTTAAAATCTTTAATATCTCTCCGATTGATGTCCGTCTTAAGCCAAAATAGTCTAAACTATCGTGGGAAATCTTTAAATTGAAAGGATTCCTGCGGATACTTTAATAAAAAAAAATCTAAATAAAAATATATTGAAGTATTTTTATTACAAACAAAAATGAGCTTTTTAAAAAAAAAAATGAATGGGGATCACAACAAACGTCTTCAAGCAGACAAGTAATTATAGACGGAAAAACCTAAACGTGAAGGTCTTGTGCTTAACTATAATTATCTGATAGATTTATAATCTCTGTTTTAAGCTGATATAACTGTTTGGTGACAAAAAAAGTTATTCATGTTTCTTCATTTGATAAAGGTAGATAAAAAGTACATGTATTTGAATAATTATATAATGAATCATCCGAAATGGTTATTGAGTATCAGAAAACAACATGACAGGAAAACATTGGTGTTGCTATCAAATGTTGCCCGGGAAAGAAATAAAGGAAAACACAATTTTGTTTTATAAGGAGGTTCCTGTAGTTCTCATATTCTTAAATTCAGACTTAAAAGAAAGTACATCATTTTTGTGAAAAAAAAAAAAAACAAACTTAAGGACAGGTGATGCAGAGAAAATATAGATGCCTGGATTGGTATAAATTTTTTCTAATTTCACTGTAAATGATGCAAATAATAAATTTTTAGAATATAACAAAATTGTAAACCTTCTGTGATGTTAAAAAGTCTGCCCTATTGAACCATTCTTGTTAATCTATACAAATATTTTTTACTTTAAATTGCTTTTTTGTCGAAATTTGAATAAAAAATTACGCGGTGATATTATTTATTTAAACATGACCCAAGTTGTTACTTTCATATTCTATGACAAAAGTTTGTTTGTATCATCTGTCCTTAAGTGAATACTCTTTTTTCATATTTAATCCTATAGTTTAATCTTTCAGCACCTGTTAATCAAACAAAGTGACCTCCCAGATCCAAAAGAATTTATTAGTTGCGTGGGGTATAAATACGCTTCTTATAGATACATTGTAAAAGTGACCTAGGACTATTATATGTCGAGGCCGAGGGTTTCATACCTTGCCGACCTGATGTTTTCGTGGTTTATAAATCAGTGTTTGGTTGATTGATTGATTGTATATTGTTTAACGTCCCTCTTGAGAATTTTTCACTCATATGGAGACGTCACCATATGCCGGTGAAGGGCTTCAAATTTAGACCTATACTCGGCACTCAGGGCCATTTAGCAGTGAGGGTTCTTTATCGTGCCAGCGCCTACCGTGACACGGGACCTACGTTTTTTTAAGATCATATCCGAAAAACCGTGACTTTCACTTCTAGTGCTGAGCGCTTGGCGAAGGAACAGTCGCTACCTTTGATTACGTCTTAGGTATGACGCGGCGCCGCGAACGAGAATCGAACCCGGCCTCCCGATCACGAAGCGAACGCTCTACCACTAGGCTACCGTGACCGGTAATCAGTGTTTTTTTCCTTTAATCAGTGTTTGGTTTAAGAAAAAAAATACAACATGTAATGTATTTTCATATTTCTTACTTAAAATTTTCTTTAAGAAGGAGTGTGCCACTCTGCAACAATATGACAAATAATGTCCAGCAAGACAGTTCAAAAGTCATTCTCCATAGATTTCCGATACCACAGAAAAAAGGAGCACATTAGACGTCAGTGAACAATGAAAGAAAGTTTAAACTGTTAGGGCTTATTTCAATCAAAATGAAAGTCCAAGAACATTTAGTTTTCATTTTCAGACCCCTTTCACAGATGAATCAAGTTAAGACGTCTTTAGATTATGTTATAGGTTTCATGTCCGTCCGTCTGTTAACTTTTTCGTTTCCGGCTTAAATACAATTAGGTCTAGGGTTGTCAAACTTTGTCCACTGAAGCATCTTGGGTAGAAGGCGTGTCGTGATTTAAAAAAGTATGTCGCTCTGACTTTTATTTAAGAAGTTATAGCTCATAACTAGAAAACTACTTAACTTAGAAAAACTTGGCCAGTTTATGCATCTTACATGTAGGTAGAAAGTCTTTGGAAATTTCTGACCTGCAGCTCTTCTGTCTAATTCCAAAAGGATACAGATAAGACTGTTTGATCACAAATGCTCTACAGAAATTAAGCTTTCTTACATTGAACTTATTTATTCATCTTTAACTGGATGATTTTCCACTTATATTATCCACTGTTCCAGCTAGGGGGAAATAGAGGGGCGCTGCGCCCCGCCCTCAAATCAGTGCGCCCCTCTGCCCATAATAGGCGCCCCTGTGTCCCTTGTGAGTGATCAATACCATGCTGACTGTCCTTTTAACTCATTAGAATAATTAGTGTGTTCCAAGGCAGATTATCTAAGGCTAATCAACAATCCACACCTCCTGCCATAGATGATTACGTAATGAACTCGCACTACCGTACCTATATTCTGTATGCACTATCAATTACAGGTGATGAGGTAATTACCTTGATCATTTGACAGTCTGAATAAGGGTTAAAAGCTGAAATATACTTGGGGAAAGACCTTCCTGTCTGTTTTAATCTAAAACAAGAGTCTTGTCCTATAGCGTTCTAAAAATAAATCAGAAAGTGAAAGTAGCATGAACAATAATGACCTTCAATATTCTAAATATAAATTGTAGACGTTTTTATGCAAAGATGATGGAATTGAAATACTTAATAGCAAAGAAATATGTATAAGTATTTTTATTACACTCTGGAAGATATTTTATAGCTATAATATATGTAATTGTGTTCATGTCATATGGCAGAAATTTAAAATCTTAATTGTCTGCCACTAACATTTTTTAAGGTAAAACAAACAAAAGAGATAAGTTTGATAACAAGTTATAATGTTAGTTATGACTAAACAATATTGTTACTTACTATATTTTTAATTTTAAATAGTTTGCCAAATACAAATTAACTTAAGCAATTTTGAATTCAGTTATTACATATTGTACATGCATGTAGATCTTCATGTACTGTAATATTAGATGTGAGACACCAGAAAGTTTATATGAATTATTTTATATGTACTACATTCTATTTCTAATCAAGCATTAGAATTTATATATTGTTACATGTACAAGCTATAAAGTTAACAATCAACAAGGCTAAACAAAAAAATCATATTGAAAGGAATTATATATTATGATTATTCAATATTACTCCCAAGAGATGAATAGATTGAATTACAGTTTTTACCATAGAACATTTTGTAAATACCAGGTACTTGGAGTCACATTAAGAAAAGCAAAGCTGGCAGACATTGAGGTAAAATGTTTCTTACTCCCAAATCAACATTACCACAAAGTAACCTCGCTAACTCAGCTAGAGGAAGTGGACGAGGCTTTACAAAGTGACAATATTAAAGTCGTATGGTGAGATTTTTTAATGTTTGAGCACAGTTTTATGTATACAGAGAGAATTCATGTTAAGTTTTAACTTTTTATGTAGGTGTCATTTTAGGTCTTAATTGAGGTATTTATAAAAGAATTATGGTATGTCTATTATAAAACATTAAAATCACATGGAACTTTTAGGTAAGAAAGCTAGGAACGATTGGAGGGGACAATACAAAACAAGGTGTACGGAGAAAAAGTTCCATGATGGAAATGCTGTTGCAAAGAAAATGAAATGGCTAGAGAGGGGTGATAAGAGAGCATTTTCCTCATCCTCATTGAAAGATTTGTTGCTGTTTGAATATTTGGAAATATTTTTTAAAATATTATTTTGTATTCCCAAGATGTACTGATTTCGATATATCCATGTGTGGACAAGTTTACTTACAAATTTTATTAACATGAAATATATGTCAACTTGTCAAAGACCAGACTTTTGTCAAATCAGAGTCATGCATCAAAGTCACATTTATTGAATGAAGATTACAGTTTTTCCATACTTTTGACATAATATTTAACAAAATATCTTGTCAACAAAATGATTGCTAGTGACCTGAACCAAAACACATTTGTATTTTAATTTGTACATTAGTTTATCTAAACAAATACTTTACACAGAGCAATTTTCGTCCCCCGTTTTATATCCGCCCCTTTCGCACTTTTTGTGGCTAATTCAAAGAATACAATTTAAGGTAAGTCACTCGTCAGCTTTTCAGAAAAGTTCACGCAGAAGCTTTTACTTCAAAACTACTTATTAAAATTCAATTTTTATTACATATTTAAATTCAACAATGTAAATTTTTTAACATTCAATGAAAAAACTGTCAAAAATCTACAAAGAAGCAAGATTTATGAGGGACTCTTTCTTTTGGTGGAAGGATATTTAGCAGAAAATTCTGCAAATCTGCACATTTATAAAATTTAATGTAATGGAAAATAGCCTCACATACTTTTACTCGGAGAATATTTTCCGTTTTGATATTGCTAAAAATGTTTAATATACGTCTTAATTTATATTTTTAGACTAAGTTTTACACTTTTCCTCAACAAACTTTTCCAAAAAAATAAAAATATATTAAAGAAGTCGAGATCAAATTTACACCATTTTTTGCCTGAAAATCATATTTTTTCAAATATTTCAAAATTAACATCACTGACCCCATCTTTTTCTTTCATTATTTTAAACTACTCAATACTTTTGAATGATCAGCGCTTAAGTCTTAAAAAGTTTTCTATAAGAAATTTTTTATTGCCTATGAAGTTTTTTAATACCCCAACTTTGTTATTTTTTAGTGCAAAATGGTCACACAATAATTTTACCGAATTAATTTGCAAGATTTGTTTAATGATAAATATTATTCAATTTATTTCACGTAAAATAAGATTTTATTTAATGCCATGCTTACATCTGATCAAATATAATAAGGGTTAAAGTAATTAACCAAAGACATGAAATTTAAGTGCAAAAAGGTCAACTTAAATGTACCGTAGATCAGTAGGATGCACACCTACCCCCTATTTTCTTAGCGATTTTGAGTTACACTTTATGAGTACTAATCCAATACTATATTTCTCAAAAAATCCGTGATTTAACAAATTTCAGGAGTGACTTACCTTAATTTCTTAATCAACACTATGACTGGGTGAATTTAAAATGAGACAGAATCGTTTTCAAGTGTGAAAGGGCAAAAATAATCCTGTATACAGTACATACTAGTTTCACGATTTCCAATACAGTTTATGTTAAGAAAGTTCTAATTATTAAAATAAACTTGGAGATAAATATTTCATATCTAAGTTGCATATACTGGGACTATTTAGTTTATTTTCAATATAGGGTACCTGTCTTATTTCTGCATTAAAAGTGTTCAAAGACAGTGGACTATTGGTTATCAGATATCACTGTGGTTTGCTTATACATGTATTAGGTAAATTAATGGAAATAATTTGGTTTATATAATATAATGTTAAGAATAACTCCATAACTAACTGTAAAAAATCTTTTTTTTTTCTTACTTATAAAGACAGATTTCTCCAATGACACACAATTACACATCAAATTATAACTTTTTAGTGTGTAGTGTTTAGAGCTTCCTAAAGTAAAAGTAATAGTTATTGTATATTTATTTTGGTGTATCCTGAGTTATTTGGGCGAAGGGCGGTGACGAGTGCGAAGCACGAGTCTCCGCCCTTCGCCCAAATAACTCAGGATACACCAAAATAAATATTCAATAACTGTCTTGTATCATGGTCCAATTAAAAACTTTACATTTGAACACGTGATTTTCTAAAATGATTATTCATTATTAAACAGCCAAACTCCAATGAAATTCAATTTTCCAATCACGTGAAAAAAATTTCCCGTTGCCCCGTGCAAAGCGCAACTGACAGTCACAAGATATGGACGCTCGTAATGATGGTGAAACCGGAAAATACAATTCATCGAGTTCACTGGAAGATCTACCAAAACTTTCAAGGGAGGATTTGCGCATAAGGAGCTTTACAACAAACTAATAAGACATTACTGCAAGCCTGGTAAGTTAAATTCTAATTATAAAATTATTGCTTGCAAGTATATTGTCTTTTTTTTTTACTGTATAGAGATAAATAGATCCGCCCCCTTCATCTCGTTATGCACCACCCCCTTGTTTATGTAATGTCCCCTTTTCATCTCGTTATTTACTTCAATGTATAATACTTAGACTTGATGACTCCCTGGTATAAATATTGAACAGAGATCACATGCAAAATAAGCCTGTCGCATTTCATAATTTATATTAGATATTTTATTTGGAATTTTAATGTTGTAGGGAAGCGTTAAATGGCGGATTTCTTCAAACTTTACGTAGTGGCCCTTGGAAATGAAGGTCTGTTCTACAGACGGTCGCTAGCTGGATCACCACCACGGTACGGCATTCAGACTGTCGGCGTTAACAAACTGAAATCTATAATGAACATAATATGATATAACAGGACAGGGCACGGATTGGAGATGGGGCCCGGGCATTCAAAATATCAAATGCAGATATCGCTTGTAAATTTCGTAGTTTTTTGGACCCCCCCCCCTTCCGGGACAACGCTTAGCGGTGAAGAAGAAACGAGTATTCATATCGAGCGTGAATGTGGCCCTGAAAATCGTGCAGAGCGCTTGGAGTGATATTACCAAATTGAGCAGTGGTGGGGCATTTCCTTACTTCATTAATTGCAGCTTTTCATTTCATTAGAAACTTTTGTACAAGTATACAACTGTCCAAGATATATGTAATTTGAATATTTTTTTTTCTTTGAAAGGAAATTTCAAACTAATTTTTTTTTTCTTTTCCATACCTATAATAATTTTAAAAAACGGTGTTGTACATTTTCAAAAATGTTACTAGAATAATGTATAATGCAATGTTTGTTTTTCACTGGAACGTGAAAGTTGTACAATAAATTATTTAAACGGCACAGTTTTTCAGTATAATGAGCTCCGCCCCCTGCTGGTGTATCTCCAGTTGTTGTACAGGGAATTTCTAAGGAAAAGTACCGCAACCATAATACAAACAAAATTACTTCATATAGCAAAATAAAATCACAGTATCTTATTTTGACAGTAACTGTGAGGAAGAACAGATCTTGCAAAGATGCAACAGACAAAGAGATCGGAGATGCTGCAAAGGACTGGTTACGATACTCTTGTGATAGAGACGGAGGTAGGAAGGCGAGGAAACAAAAAAAGACCGCAATAGAGGAGAAAACCAACCAATAAATGGTCTTGAAATGACTGATTTTTATGGTATTTAATGAATTAATGTTATTATCCTTTTATACTTTAATTTAGTTTTTAATTATGATTTAGCGTTAAATTGATTTAATTAATACTAAATAGTATCAAATTATCAATTTACAATAGTTTTTGTTCTTCTATGTACGTGTATATATTATTGTAAAATTTAATAAATGTATGGCTATTCAGTTTTTATGTATGGGAGAGGACTACCTAAGTTGTTAGAACTTGTGTCCGATCCCTTTGACATATTAATTGTCAATAAAATATGTTCAAAACATCAAATTATCTTATATCTGATTTATTTCCCACTTAGTGGAAGTTAAAATTATGAATAATCAGACTTGACATTTGATGAGATTTTTGAAAGTGCATAGCACTAAAAGACAATTGGACCCGAATTTTTCGTTGAGTCAAATGCTGACTGACGTTTTTCATACAAATTGTTCCTGATTCAAAAGGAGGACAGCGTGTTTGGATATCACCGAATGAATCTGCGAAGTCTTGGACAAAAAGGGACTATCGCAAGTGAAGTAAATATTCTGTTTTACGAAACGGACACAGACGAAGGACAGTCGTTTGGAAGAAATATGAAGGATATCCGTATCAACAGAGGTACAAATTAAATGAACTACAACAACCCGTAGACTTCGATTTACCAGATTCGATACCAGATGCCG
Organism: Saccostrea cuccullata; assembly: GCF_032062105.1. Taxonomy (NCBI): domain Eukaryota; kingdom Metazoa; phylum Mollusca; class Bivalvia; order Ostreida; family Ostreidae; genus Saccostrea; species Saccostrea cuccullata. The sequence continues at coordinate 9,060 of NW_026941585.1, forward strand.
ATAACAGACAAATCCGACCAATCGAAGAAGTACAGTCAAGCACGCAAACCAAAGAATGTCGAATGAAATTCATGAATATCCACAAATTCAAAAGGGTCTTCATATTCCGAAACAAACCAGATCGGGACGGGTTGTGAAATTGACATCGAAATACAATGACTTTGTATTTAACTTCAACACTCTTATGACCCTAAATGTTCATTTGAACTTTCGTAATGCATGTTACTACATGTCCAGACAAATCTAGTCTAAGATACATTCTAGTCAAATGTTAATTTCGTTAGCATCAATTATGTTGAGAAATATTTCAGTCGTATGTCAGTTTAGTTCAAAATCAGTTATTGTCTGAAATATGTTCTAGTCAAGTTCTATTTTGCTTCTTAAAGAAATAAGGTTGTAACGTTTTTGTTAATCTCAATATTTTTACGAATTACTTTATTGGATTTTATGTACGACTTGTCTGTTGTTTTCTATAGAATAGGTAGAAATCAGAGAATGAGGGATAGGCAACTTGAGCAACAAAACCGAACACTGCAAGAGTCGCTCCAGAACAAAGAAGTAAACACGAGCAGTCAACCTTCAAGACAAACACACAAACCTCTCCTCCCACCACTCATACCCACCCACAACAACCAGCCGAGAATTCCAGGCCCACTTTTGGAGAAGTTTCATGGAAGTGGATCCATCACAGAATGGTAGTGTCCTTTCTGACATAATTTATTTTTCAAATAAACTCTGCAACATGACTCAAGTGAACAGAGCAACAACTCTAAAATCTAAATTAGATAAACTGGAAAATGCCATTCATAGTCTTTTGGAAGGTAAAATATCCCCCTTTTTGATATCAAAACAAATGTTTAGTAAGGTCCTTTCGGAAATCAAACATAAACTAAGGAAATCATATCAAAAGTTCTATTTAGTTCATTCAGACCCAGCTTACTATTACGCACAGGGAAAATTTATTTTTGCCAGAAATAAAAACGAATTGTATATTACTGTAAAATTCCCCATTTCATCTCAAAGGACACCTCTTCAATTATATAGACTACTAAGTTTACCTGTCCCAACGGCAGAAAATGTTACCAAAAATATGCAAGCAACACAACTTTTATCTTTATCCAATTATTTTGCTATTACTAGTCATCATGATTATTTTGTTTCCCTAACTACAGAAGACTTATCAAATTGTGAAAAGGGTTCTTTAGTGCTGTGCAATTTTAATGTTCCACTAATTCCCATTACCATTCCAGATTGTTCTATGGCTTTGTTTGCAAACAACATCAAGCAAGTAAAAGATTTATGTAACTTTAGATATATCCCTACATTATTGAAGTCAAATATTATTGAACTTACACCAACTCAAGTGTTGTTGTATAACACTCCTACCGTCATTTTAGATTGTCCCAAAGAAAAGAAAGTCTTGACAGGTTGTGCATTTTGTGTCATACAAATACCTTGTAGGTGTTCACTAGCAACTGAAACTTTATTTCATCCACCAAGGTTAGTTAATTGTTACCAAAAGTCAGAAAATTACTCCATCATCCACCCAGTTAACTTGGCTTTATTACAGGAATTCTTTGATGAGTCAAAATTAGGCAAAATTTTTGGAAATTCTTTCTTTTCAAAACCAGTCAATATGTCAATTCCTGATTTCAACTTTTATAACCATTCCATATCTGATGTTTTAGCTAATGACCAAAAGGCACACCTTAGTTTAAAGAAAATCGCAGTTGCGGTGAAAAATGATAAGAAAATTTTTAGAACGTTAGCTGAACCGTTAGTAGATGGTCAAATCCAGATCCCAGGTGCTTGGCCAACTACTTCGGTTATAATCACGTTGGTTTCATTAGGGGTGGCTGGAATTTGCTTGGTATTGTGTATTTTGTTATGTATAAAAGTAAGAAAAATTTCTACATCTCTATTAATTTTACAAGAAGTGCAACATGCAGCATCAGAGGAAGTCCCGTCATTTATCTATAACAAAATTGTTACCACTACTACTACTCCAAATGAAATTTCTGAATGGATAACTGAGTTTACTTGGAATCATGTCATGATAATTGTAGGCTTAATTGTTTTCATTATTTTATTAGTTATTGTTTGTATATTTTACAAGTCTAGGTCACAAAAAGGGTCAACAATTACGCTAGAGGTGACATCTGGTGGGGATTGTATTATGGTTCCACTGGTACCATTGTCCTTATGTCCATCATATTACACAATTACTAGTCCATCTATTTTAGATATTTCTGCATCAAATTTTCCCTCATGTCATGTGACAGCCACCTGGTCAAATTTTTCAGTTACAGATAAACAAACCCAAACAACAATAAGAGTCCCTTCCAAATTCAAACTCAACCCCTTATCTCATCACAAACTCAGCAACCATTTAGAGCATATATAGTCATTCTACACAATAACTATGCATTTTATTTGAATAAGTAAAATGTGGGACACTTGCCTTTTAAAATGACCGACACAGATAAGATTAAAAGTTTTACAAAAAAATTATAATTATGGAATCGCAAAACTTTACCATTTTTTTTAATTTTTATAAATTCACTACAATTTTTCATCTATTTCCCTTTTTATATATCAGTCATTAAATCATTCAATTTTTGAGTAACGATAAATTGTATACAGTTTTTTTTTATGATTTTATAAAGCTAAAAGGTGTTTGTAATATATATGAAAATACAGTTGTATTTTTCAGATGATTTCGATGAGCATAAAAGGTGTTTGTTTTATTCAGGGGTATGAAAAATTTCCATTGTATATATTGTATATTTTGTATATAATACTTTTTCTCAAAATTATGGTGATTTATTTTAAAATCATGTTAATAAAAATTTGAACTTTCGAGGACGAAAGCAATTATAGCAAGGGAGAAAGTCGTCATGTTGCAGAGTTTTATTTGAAAAATAAATTATGTCAGAAAGGACAGTTATAACTAAATGGCTCCTGATAATAGAAATTATGAGTTTAAACATTTTTATTTTTCTTATTTCATTAAGTTGTTTTTCACTTCTTTTAGTTTCTGTAATTATTTAATGGTTTTAATTTTCAAACAACAGATTAATTGGAATTATTTCAATGTTTTATAAACAAAACGATGTATATCAAAGAAGGACTTCTTTTGCCATAATGTACATGACTGTATTATTTAATTGTTGTTTAAAATGTTTAGATCAATAATGGTAAACAGTTAAGGATGTAAAAAGATGCCTTTTTCTTTTGGTGTGAGTTATTTATGACTATTAGATATTTTTTATTATACATGTTGAAATGTAAAATTGTACTTGAGGGTTTCCTTTTATCTGTGTAATTTATGAATCAAAGAAGGTGTCAACCATTCGATTTAGTGTTAAGTCCTAAGGGGTTATGTTTATAGTTAAAGTATGGTCAATTGGTCAAGTAAATAAATAAATTACATAATTAGGAAGTGAGAAGATTAACCGTAAATTAAATTTTTATGCACGGATATAGATTTTGATTGGTCAATACCTGTGCAGGGAAGCGTGGAGTCTCCGATATAGATTGTTTCCCCTACTGGGATCCATCTGATCGGAGACGGCAATAAAACAAGTTACACTTTATTTACGCTTTCCCTGGTTGTATATATTTTACAGGTATGATACTAAATTTAATAAATAATAATTTTTCTTTGGAAATTACTTAACAAAAAATTTGAGCTTTCGAGATTTATTTATTAATCTTTTATTTTTCGTTTATAAGCTTACGAATAAATTATTTTAAAGTTTATAATGCGTATGTTTAAGTGTTAAAAGATTTTGGATTTTATTGTTATGACTTATTTAAAATTTTCTTTGTTTGAAATTATTTTTCTTTACGAGTGAGCCAAGACTCAGGTAAATATTTCAAATGCTTATAATATTGTTCAGTTTTATTTTGATATAGAGTGAGTATTTTGAAAATTGTTTGATCACTCTATTAGTCACCAGGTTAGGTAGATTAGGGTCACTTTAATTTGTAAATGCCATTGAGCATAATTTAGATATTTTTACTTATTGTAACTGGTGACTATTTTCTTGTAAAGATCTGATCGGAGACGGCAATAAAACAAGTTACACTTTATTTACGCTTTCCCTGGTTGTATATATTTTACAGTCATCCCAAACCGTACTGGACAGGAGATTGGGTCAAAAGGGTCCCTCACTGCAAGCGAGTTCCCCAAGGTTAAATATACAGTCGAAATTAGACACGACA
>NW_026941586.1:0-13310 GCF_032062105.1 Saccostrea cuccullata
TATAAAGAGTATATTTTCTCTCAAACTAATTCAACTTAAAGCAGGGTTCTATGAAATTGTAATATATTCTCAATGACATAATGAGGCTGAAAACATTATTTATATTATGTAAAAAAAATTTCCTTATCATAAAGCATTAAATTTTAAAGAGACACATTAAATGCTGAAATCATATGTATCATGGTCATGGAAAGTAATTATTGATATTGGTATATTAAAGAACATTGACTGATCTTTCAGATTTCTAAGTTATATTCAAGCATTATAATTCTGACACATCATATGATAATTTTGTATGAATATTGCAGATCATAGGTGATGTGAAGGAAATACCAGGGAACTGATGTTGAAAGAAGTACTTAATGACGCTTATGAATGGACTTAAATGTGAAAGACTGTTCCATTGTTTATCTAAGATATATGAATTTATTTAGTATTTTGATATCATTGAAAAATACTGTTACAGTTTTTGTACATCAAATGAATTATTAAACATATACAAGAGGCCCACGGCTATAGGTCACCTGAGCATTATGCAACAACTTTCCAGTTACAGTGTATTGAATTTGATTCAATAAACATGTTTTAAGTGAGGTGCTAAATGGCATTCACAATTTTGAAAGAGCACCATTGATCATCATAACAATAAACTTAGCAGTCGCTTAGCTTGGTTACTGAATACCCATATGCAGGGTAGGGAACAAAAATGCACTCCAACTACTAATCAGTAATATCCATCAATAATCAGTAGTGCCCCTAACACTCTAACATAAACCCCTGACCCTACGTTGCACAAATTTTTAAAAGGCACCCTTAAAATTGCCTGTCAAAAAAGTAAATAAATGGTTTATATATACAAAGGACCAGATTTCAAACAATTAATTCATTTGCAGTATATAAGTAGAGCCCCCCCCCCCCCCACCCCTGACCCTAGGGCCTTGAATTCACAATTCTGCAAGATTATGGCCCTTGCTCATCATAACTATTTATGTAGTTCATCTGCTTCATACCCAGAGACAGAGAAGAAAATTTTCAAAGATTTAATGTATTTTCACTATATAATCAATAGAGCCCCACCCTAACACCAGAACCCCTGACCCTGGGGCCATAAAATTCACAATTTTTGTAGAGGCACTCTTGGTCATCATAACTATGCACTTAGTTAGTTTATTTAATACCCAGGAGCAGAGAAGAAGATTTTCAAAGAATTCATGTAATTTCACTATATAATCAATAGAGCCCCCCCAACACCAGAACCCTTGATGATAGGGCCATTAAATTCACAATTTGGTTGAGGCACATGTGCTCATCATAACTATGCACTTAGTTAGTTTATATAATACCTAAGAGCATAGAAGAAGATTTTCAAGGAATTCACATATTTTCACTTTATTATCAATAGAGCCCCCCCACCACCAGAACCCTTGACTCTGGGGCCATAAAATTCACAATCTTAGTTGAGGAACACTTGCTTATCATCACTATGTACTTAGTTAATTTATTTGATACCTAGGAGCAGAGAAGAGGATTTTCAAACAATTCATGTATTTTTACTTTATAAACAATAAAGTCCCCCCCAGAACCATTTATGCTGGGGCCATAAATTCACAATTTTTGTAGAGGCACTCTTGCTCACCATAACTATACACTTAGTTAGTTTATTTAATACCTAGGAGCAGAGAAGAAGATTTTCAAAGAATTCATGTAATTTCACTATATAATCAATAGAGCCCCCCCAGCTCCAGAACCCTTGACCCTGGTGCCATAAAATTCACAATTTTGGTAGAGGCACTCTTGCTCATCATAACTATTTACTTACTTGGTTTATTTAATACCCAGGGGCAGAGAAGAAGATTTTCAAAGAAATCATGTATTTTTACTATATAATCAATAGAGCCCCACCCTAACACCAGAACCCCTGACCCTGGGGCCATAAAATTCACAATTTTGGTAGAGGCACTCTTGCTCATCATAACTATGTACTTAGTTGGTTTATTTAATACCCAGAAGCAGAGAAGAAGATTTTCAAAGAAATAATGCATTTTCACTATATACTTATTTAGCCCCGCCCTAGCACTAGAACCCCTGACCCAAGGGCCATGAATTTCACAATTTTGGTAGAGGACTCAATGCTGATTACAATTATGCAAATAGTTTGACTGCTTGATGTCCAGGAGTAAAGAAGAAGATTTTAAAAGATTGCATTCATTTTAGTGCTTTTGGCCCCACCCTTCAGACCCCAGGGGTGCAGGGATCATGAAATTCACAATTTTTGTTCCCCTTCACCCATAGATGCTTTGTGCCAAATTTGGTTGAAATTGGTTCAGTGGTTGCAGAGAAGAAGCTGAAAATGTTCAAATGTTAACACACGACGCACGACGGACGACGACGGACGAAAACGGATAGCAATAGGTCACCTGAGTTTACTCAGGTGACCTAAAAATGGTAATGCTTTTTTTCTCTTACATTTAATAATTTTTTTGATAGATTTTTGAAAGAATACACATAATTTCACATCGCTTCCTTAAGAAAAGTTGGGGAATCTTGAAGTTTCCCAGTAACTTCAACCAGGAATGGGACTGCAGATAATTCCACCAAGTTTCCGCCGCACAGAAACTGCTATACAAGTTCCATATAGTTTCCTGAGTCAAGGAAACTTTAGGAATCGTAAGGTTTCACGAGGTTCCATATAGTTTCCCGTAATAGGAAACCTTAAGATTCCATCAAGTTTCCATTCCACGGAAACCACTACACTCCGATTCCCTGTGGTTTCCTGAGTCACGGAAACTTTAGGAATCATGAGGTTTCCCAAGCTTCCATGTAGTTTCCTTAAAAAGGAAACCTTAAGATTCCACCAAGTTTCCATCCCACGGAAACCACTACGCTCCGATTCCATATGTTTTCCTGAGTCACGGAAACTACAGGAATGGTGAGGTTTCCCGAGCTTCCATGTAGTTTCCCGTAAAAGGAAACCTAAAGATTCCACCAAGTTTCCATTCCACGGAAACCCCCTACGCTCCCATTCCATCAAGTTTCCTGATTCTGGAAACCAGTGGAATCTTTAGGTTTCCCATTACGGGAAACTACATGGATGTTCGGGAAACTTCAGGTTTACAGAGGTTTCCGTGGTTCGGGATACCTTATGGAATCGGAGCGTAGGGGGTTTCCGTGTCACGGAAACTTGGAGGAATAACCTGGCATCCACTGTGGAAACCACTGGGAAACATGATGTAAACTTGAGGTTTCCATGTTGTTTCCATAAAGTTTCCCATGATGGGAAACCACTTTTTTCACCCAGTGCAGGTCAATGTTATGACCTTGTCCTTGTTTAAGGAGGTCATGGTTATGACCTAGATCTCCTAGGATTAGGTCAAGGTCATGGCTTAATCCGGTTTTTTAAATATTAGGTCAAGGTCATGATCTTGACATAGTTCTCGGACTGTGTAGAGTCAAGGTCATGACCTAGGACATAATTCTCTGGAGTGTGAAGTCAAGGTCATGACCTAGATGTTATGGAATTAGGTGAAGGTCATGACCTTGACCTCATTTCCTTGAGTGTATTGAGTGTTAAGTATACCCCTGCTGATAACAATGTATTTGGGACACCCCCCCCCCAAAAAAAAAAAAGAAGAAGAGAAAATGTAAGATATTGAAGTCCTAGTTCTTAAATCGTTTCCAAGATATCTATACGTAATGATGTTTAAATGAATTTTCTTTGCTTTACCCTTAATTTCTCCATTTCTGATATTTTAATTTTTTTTTTTAAAGGTGTTGTCTTAGCCAAAGAATTACCAGATTCACCCTACACAGAGGTGAAACTACTTAAAAAAGGGATCGATGTAGGCACCATCCAACCTCAAATGTCATTCCGGCAGCTGGATTTAGTAGAGAGAAAAGTGAATACCTGTTTAAATTTATCCGACCATTTGTCAGGGTCTCGTACAAGGACGCCGTCGCTCCTTCTCCTGACGCCCAGGAAGAGTAACTAATGTGACAATCGACAAATTTATCAACGAATGTTAAATGACCATTGAATAACAATTAAATATAATTGTGAAAATAAAAATTTAAACTTGTGAAAGTGTTCACATTAACATTACTGTCTGCATCCATCAGGTGAAAAAATATGGTTTATTATTCAATAGGTGTCCTGTTTTCTTATCAATATTTTATAGCAACGTCATAAATTATTCGACGTTATCCCTTAACCTTATCCCATGACGTTAATGCTAGTTTAAGCGAGTTTCATGGGGATTTAGTATGAAATTATTGTTTTTATACCCCCCGCTTGAAAAGCGAGAGGGTATATAGTAATCGTTATGTCCGTCCGTCCGTCTGTTACGCTTTGGGGTACCCATCTCTTCTCCGCAACTTCTCTCATACCACTGAATGAAATTTGATGAAACTTTCACAGAATCTTTATTACATATTGCCATTCTGCACCTCCTATTTTACTTTTTGATCTGACTCATATTTTGGGTTATGGACACTCCCATTATATTCATATGGGAGGCGGGGGTATCATTTAGTGAGCTCATAGCTCACAGTACCTATAGGTCCTATTTAAATCAATGAAAATTAGGAAAAGTGTTTTTTTTTTTTATTTTTAGCCTGGTTTTTGCTTTGACGGTCATCATATACCGTTGCACCACAGTGACGCACTCTAACGCATATGAGCCCCTTGGGGATCCGGGTTGAGATAGGTCAACCCTCAGGCTGACCGCCCAATATTCCGACGGTCCGATAGTCCGACAGTCCGGTAATCCGACGGTCCGATAGTCCGACAGCCCGGTAATCCGACGGTTCGATAGTCCGACAGCCCGGTAGTCCGACGACTCGATAATTTGTAGTCATATATAACTAATTCCTACAGCAGAAAAAAGGAAAGAATAACCCCTTGTAAGTATGAAGCATGATCGCCCCCATAAAATTCCGTAGGTTTTGCTTTGGGTTTTATATGCCCCCCCCCCCCCCGTACTCAAACTATCAGGGATACATAGCTTTTTAATATATTTTTTTGCTATACTCTTATGAACAGCTTTCTATATACTAGTATTAAGTACTAAAAAAAGTCCAACAAAACAAATGTTTATAACATATTGGTCTAACAATTTTACTGTTGACTGGCCTGCTGGTCCAACATAAGAATTGTTATACCGCATCGTCACTAGTAGTTAATAACCGTTCAATATCGGCGACACGGAAATAGCCGAAGTTAAGAGCTGTAAGGAATGTTGCTACCAGCAAGGTAAGGAAAAAGGAAAGAGTATGTTTTGTAATTACGAAAGCCCATTGAGCTCATTTTTATAAGTTAAAGATTATAAATTTTTCGCGTTATAACGCTTAACTTTCGCGAATAAACGTGTAATTTTCGAGTAATAACGCGAAACTTTCGCGAAGAAACGCGTAACGTAATAACGCAAAACTTTCGCGAATAAACTCGTATCCTGCTCGTTATAACGCGAAACTTTCACGATATAACGCGAAACTTTTGCTGTCTACCCAAGACATTTGCATAAGTCAAATTTCTTTTGATTTTGTGATCTAGTTTATTCATTACAAAAAAAGAAGGCCAGTTTTATCTTGGACAATCACAAGCTACAATTTAAAGTTTTCTTTTTGTTGAATCCAACCCTTCCAGACGTCTATTTTACACACTCAAAAGAATTTGAAATAAAATTGTTTAAATTAAGATCTCAGAAAATTAACAAACTAATGTAAAATTGTCATTTGTGTCCCACCACATGGGTGAAAATAGGATGTGAAATTTTCATTTGTCTCCTTAGATTCCCTGCACAAATACGACATCGTATTTTGAGGTTGCACCACGTTGTCATTCTGCATGCTGCTTACGAAGACATTGACAAATAATTCAAAGTGTAAAAAATCTTTGTTTGCTGTAAATCCTCAATAGTTTTTAGCTCACCTGAGCCGAAGGCTCAAGTGAGCTTTTCTGATCACATTTTGTCCGGCGTCCGTCTGTCTTTCTGTAAACTTTTCACGTTTTCGACTTCGTCTCAAGAACCACTGGGCGAATTTCAACCATACTTGCCACAATGCATTATTGATTTAAACTATTCAATAATAAACAATTTCAACTTTTGCCCAGCCACAGTGTTCAGATGAGTGATGTGGCCCATGGGCCTCTTGTTATTTATGGCGCTAGTCCACAAACTTTTCAATAACCCCTCAGATATATAAATATTGGAGAAGAAATAAGAAACAGTAAACCACTCCTCCTCGATCAATTTCAAATAACAATATCATTTACGTTTATTACTTCAAAACATATGACAGGTTAAGCTCATGCAATGACACATTGTTCACTCACTTTGAAGCTATAATTTTTAATAAAAAATGATGGATTGCTTAATTTATTAGTGGTATAATTGTAGTGAATGTTACAGATAAAACTGCTTGAGAAAATTTCAAGTGAAGACTTTCCCTCAATAAAATAGTAAGTCTAAAGAATTTTCTTGAATTTAACAACTGAAAAACATGTACAAGAAAGTAAAATTCATTTGATTAATTGGTAGGGCTTTGAAATAAAAAAAAAAAAGATGACTAATCTATCCTATTCTCAAACCATTCTCGCATCATTTCTCCAGGACATATGCTGAGGAAATAATAATTCATTATTAAATCCATGAAAGATCATGTCAGGATTCATGTTCTTATCTGTCAGTGACGATCAAGGTACTATATGCATATAATTCGCGAAATAACGCAAAAGTTTTGCGTTTAGACGCGTGAGTTACGCGTTTATTCGCCAAGTTTCGCGTTATATCGCGAAAGTTTTGCGTTTTCAGATAATTTGAATTTTGTTTTTTGTCCCCTATTTAAAAACGCTGCTACGTACGTCCCTGTTTGTTATGGCAGAAAAAATATATTAGTATTAGTAATTCATAGTTACTGGTATATATGGTTTGTCTGAAATAATAATACGATAAAAGTTGAAGATATACATGTTGTATGTTACCGGTCTTTACGTTCAAATAAAATAAAATCACCAGTTTGTAATTTAAGGACAGATGTTTTCTTTGGAATAGACTTAATATCATGTCACAAGTTTAGGAAAGTGGATAATTGTAAGCATTTTTTCTCCTAAGAACTGGAAAATGAAATAAAGTTGGAAAATAGTACTAATATTATGATAAAAAACAAATACAGACAAATTTCACACAGTAAAGGTTTACAGGTGAAAACAAATTTTAAAATATGTTACCTTGGTGCAAAAGTGTAATATAAACGTTAGAAAAATATACCAAGCCAGGTAAATTTTACGAGGAAAAGCAAAATGACAAGAAATCAGCAATCTCATATAGGCTGATTTTTACCATTTTGCTTTTCCTGATAAAATTCACCTGGCTTGGTATACTTTTCTAAAGTTTAAATTACACTTTTAGCACCAATGTAACATATTCTGAAATTTGTTTTCACCTGTAAACCCGTTTTGAGTGTGTTTTATCAATATTTTAATTATATTGAAATATTACTAATGTTTTCCTTTTGCATTTTCCAGTTCATAGGAGAAAAAATTCTGAAAATTATCCACTTTTCTAAACTTGTGACATGATATTAAGTATCTTTTAAAGAAAAAATTGTTTGTATCATCTGCTCAGGTTTCTATAGACGAATTGCCTGTTTTATATATTTGAATTGATTTTAATTGTTTGATTTACAGAAAAGTCTTATCTTTTATATAAACTGTTTTAATTTGATTACTAAAACATTCAGTTATAATTATTATGGAAATTAGAAAGCAAATTAAAGGTACTTGGACACAGATTTGAAGTTAATTTTTTCTGTATAATATCACAAATTATATATTTTAATAGCATTTCACACAAAAATTAATTGAAAATCTTAATTCATTAAAAAGATATTAAACTTTTAAATTTTTGGCGGGTTTGATTGACACATCCTTGCACTTTCACAAATTTTAACTTTATTCTTAATCCTTAGGAAAAGTGGCAATCTTGTTGTGTATTATTGAGAAATATTAAAACTTAAATCCACTTGGTGGTGCCACTACAGCCCCATTCTGAAAGTGGGAAATGATAGCCCTAGGGCCCCTCTTACCTTTCCCCAAGTAATCATTTGGTAAACACTTCAAAGATAAGGCTTAAAATAGGTGTTCTTTAATGGCGTTTTCGGGATATTATGACAGATAGCCAAAGTTCAGGTTAGATTACGGGTCCTATCCTGTCCCTTGGACCCTTAGAAATGTTGACAAGGGATTCTTCCTAGGACCCTTAACCCATCCAAGGTGATAGTTAGTTCAAGTGGCCAATAAATGATGACGAATTATTGCTTTAAATATGCTCCATGCTCTTGGCACCACCTGGTGGTACCACTAAAGCCCCGTTCTGATATAAAGAAATAATAGTCCTTGGGCCCTTCTTTCTTGCCCTAGTAATGATATGGTGGGCACTTTATAAATCATGGGTATAATACCTGCCTGTAATATTAAAAATGCTTTTAGAACCACTTGGTGGCACCACCACCACTTATTACTGATAGTGGTAATTAATAGTCTTTTAGACCCATTAAGTTATCCCAGTAATAATGTTCGAAACATACTTTAACGTAGTTTACACTTGTGCCATATTTCGGTTTACAATCGTTAGATTAATCAAATCTCAGGTTAGCTTATTGGCCCTGTCATAATTTTGAGGTCCCTGAAAGAGTTGAAAAAGGATTCTTCCTGATGGAGTTAACCATTTCCTAGTGCTTGTTTGTTTTATTAAATAAAGTAGATGGAGTAATTTATTTCTTATATTTTCAGTTTTTAAAAAGAATAATTTTATGTTCAGGTGAGCCTTACTGCCTCCGGGTGTCTGATTTATTATGTTATTAATTGTTGCATTAATTTTCTAATCATTAACCATTAATTATCTAAAATAACGTATCAAAAACAGTACTGCGTCTGAGTACTCTTAGTTCTCTGATTAAAATCCTTATAGACCCTTTTCTTATGACATATTTTGCCTAGGAGTTATTTCCCTTAGCCGCCATCTTGTAGGGTAGGGCAAAGTAGTGAATTTACCTCTTTGAGCAACCAATTTTAAATATGCATGCAAGAAATATATGTGGGAAAATATTTACAATTTTAGAATTATGAATTAATAGAAGCCGTGACAAACGTATATTACTAAGAAAAATAGTGTTATCTTTACCTCAGTAACCGGTATAACAAATTGAACTTGGTTGAAAAATGAAAGGATCTGGATATGTTGCCCTACAATATGGCTGCTAAGGGGATTAACTCCTTAGTCCTAGACAATATGTCATAGGAAAAGGGTCTATTGGCTGCTAGCTTTTAGGGGCTTAGTGGCTGCTGTTATTGGCTGCTAGCTTCAGCCTGGTAGTTTTAACTCTATTTAAAATATTGGTAATGGTCAAAATGTCGGACTACTGGGCCGTCGGACTATAGGACCGTCGGACTACTGGGCTGTCGGACTATAGGACCGTCGGAATACTAGGCTTGAACCGTCCTCAGTACCCCCTCGCTTGTCGTAAAAGGCGACTAAATGGGGCGGTCCTTCGGATGAGACCGTATAAACCGAGGCCCCGTGTCACAGCAGGTGTGGCACGATAAAGATCCTTCCCTGCTCAAAGGCCATAAGTGCCGAGCATAGGCCTAAATTTGCAGCCCTTCACCGGCAATGGTGACGTCTCCATATCGGTGAAATATTCTGGAGAGGGGCGTTAAACAGTATACAATCAATCAATCTAACGCATATGCCTTTACCCCACAATCACGCACTTAAACGCATCTGTTTTAATGCGTTAATCGTCGTGCAGCGGAATATAATGTTTTTAAAAATAAAATAGTGGGGGAATACATTTCTAGGTAGATTTGACGTCGTAATAGATAATCATCGTAAAATTAGGTCATTTTGCACATTAATTTTGGTTTGTGAAACATAACAAAAAGTGGCCGATGAGGGATTCGGCAGATTTATTTGATAGTTCCGGCAATGGTGAAGACACGAATTCAGAAGGCATGTCTTTTGCCGATTCGGACATTTCCGATGTAGAGGAAGATGAAATAGTTTTCCCCTTACAGTCTCAGCCTTTGAAACCATGCAGGTCTTCAATATAAGAAGCTACAGAAACACCCCCTTTCCTGTGTGATGTTGGACCGTCACAAAATCTGCGACGGTCGGATAATGTAATGCTATGTTTTTTTAAAATTTATTTTTAATGAAAGATGTGTTCGCACATTGACAGAAGGAAAAAATATATATACAAAAATGCCCCCCCCCCCCCCAAAAAGGTAAATTACTATTATACTAATAATAAAGACCCAAATTAATTTTGACAATTATCATTTACTTTTTTGAAGCGGAATTGATAAGCAAAATCAATCGTAAAATTACCAGACCAAGTTTCTGCAACCGATTTTCACACCTTAAGCCTCCGTGGCATATTTTGGTGTGTTTTTATTACTTGCAATTACAAGATCAATATACTTAGAATAATTAGATATTTTATAGAATAATTATATATTTATTTTAACTCAAACGAAGTTGGGGAACATATTGTTTGTACTCTGTTTCTTATTATTGTTATTTTTCTTCTTCTTGGGTACTTATTTGTCCGTTAATGATCTCTTAAACTTGATGTAAAACCTTTTTAGGGTAAGTAGGCATGTAGATTTCAATTACAAAATGAAGTTACAGGTAAAGATATTCAATTCAAATGCGGGAGAAAAGCGTGTAACGGGGGTTATTTTTTTATTCTGTTGAGGGAAATCGTGTTATTCCTAAAACATTTGTTTTGCAAGAGATTTACAACATTAAAAGTTCAATTCATCAAACAAATAATAAAGTTGAATATCTTTCACGCGAAATATAAACTTTTCGGGATATAAGGACAGTTGTAAATACAGAAAATTATACGAGAAATTAACCCGATGCCTTCTAGACTTAGATTAAATCAATGTTCAAAACTTATCATCGGTCCGGGTTTTAAATTGGAAAGCAGTTGTTATGTTTACTGGGTTATGGAAAATTTAGGTAAATCTTTTGTTCAATCCCCTACAGGTTCTCCCTCCACCCCCAAAGCAGCGAAAAGCAAAGACGAAGCATATGTTTGCCACGACTCCCCTGTCAATATAGAACCTTCTGTCTTTCCCACTTCTCTACCAGAAATTATAGCCGACAAGATCCCAATTTCTTCTTTCATATCAGACCATTTAGAGAGCAAACAAAAAACAGTACTCGTTGTTTCAAAGAAACAAATACATTTAAACCGAACTGACATTGGAGAAATACCGCACTGCAAAATACCAGATTTTTTTTTACTGTTGCTCATATTCCATCTGAACATAGCTTTTCCCTTTCAGTTGAAGAAGTAGATCATTTGAAAAGTGTTCGGAATGGTAGACGTTTTAGAAGGGGACAATGGCAGCATATTTTTGCCAAGAAAAATAAAGTAGTCCAACGGTCATTGTTTTCATGTATGACTTTATAAAAATATAAAGTTCTTAAGAATTAAATGCATTCGTGTACGATTATATCGTGAAACAGACTACTTCTATGGATTGGCAACGGATCTTTTACAATGAGAATATAAATTCATACTTTCCTTTCTTGTCTATCATTTTACAGTATCAAAATGGATGTGACCAAGGCGGAGAAGGGGTACCTTATGCGAGTTCAAACAGATCAAGAAATATGCAATCATGCATTATTCAAAGAACCATTGGGTAAAGGACGAGGTGCAATTCATTTGTAGACATTGCGTATTTCTGACTAAAAAGGAATAACTCTCCCATGACAAATGGTATGGCCCTCACAAGGGGACAGATGTCCCGGTAAAAATTATCAAGGCTACCAAATTTCCTTCGGAGGGATGATCTCTTGACCAGATTGGAAAAATCGGCTTCTCTTGCATACTGGATGGACATGGGTATGAAGAAGGTCAAGTGCGTCGAGAATAAAGACACCACTGGTCAACCTTTTGGAGGAGGCGGCGGAGCTCATTTCCCTGAACCATTAATTACCCCCCCCCCCCCCTCCTGAGGGGGTGAATATCTTACCAGATTTGTTGGGTGAGGATGAGACGGGGTTTGACGGAGAAAAGAAGAAAAGGTGTATGCTCTGAAAGAGCTGCAGGTTGGGGCTAAAATACAAGGGGAGCGTCAGGTAACGCCAATGGTGGAGCAGACGGCAGCGATAAAACAATTTACAAAGACGCTGACAGAGTACGATTAAAGTAGTGGGCCAAAGCAAGGACTCACCCCCAGCCAGAGGACAGTCCGGCCACTCTAGGCCGCCGTGTCAGATCGCCCAGACGACCTACACTCCAAGGACAAGGATGGTTTCGGCCTAGATTGGCCCCCAGGGCTAGAGCACATAATGCTCTGAAGTCACAAACGTTGTTAACCATTATCTTTCTGTCGTTTTGTAAACATTTGCAATTTACTTTAAGTATATATTGCAATACGAAGATGGAGAGAATCGAAGACAAAATGCATGAAGGGATGTCTTAAATCAAGTCTTAAAGAGTATTTGTCAGGAACGAGTACCCGGGCAATGGCCCTAGTGGTAAGATTAAATTCAACATGAACTATATGATGGCATGTATTACTTATTTTAAGAAAGTTAATAAATTAATTAATAAAGCATATTGAAGAACATGTTTACTATGCAGTGGGTGATTACACGAATTAATCTGCATGTAAAAAAAAATCTATAAAAAATATTATGAATGTTAATTTTTCGTTCCATATATTTTTTTTTAGAGAAGAAACATTCTGCAAATTTTAATCTTCATGGACGGTAATAATAACAGCTGACAAGCAGGTTGGGGTTAGAGACACTCACAAGAGAGGCGTCGCTGGTAAAACGATCAAAATTTTCACTTTGCTGAAGTACTTCAAGCTTTTAAAACCATTCACAAAGGGACAGTACTGACCAGACCCAACCTGACACCAGTCCCAGAAAAAGCAGTCCCCGGGGCCCACTCATTGGGACCCTTCTAGAAGCAGAGGGGAATGTTGGAAGGGTTGGAATATGTATGTCTAAATCAAGTGTTCAGAAGGATATTGAATAGGATGGAATATTATCTGCAATGTTTTGAATTACTGCAGTTGTTGAATTTCAAGAATTTGAATCTGTTTTTATTTAAAGCATTAAATGTTAGTTCGAAAGGGAAACTTGAGATAATTAAGAGTGGAAAAATTAATTTAATATAATAGTATTGGGAATTTTTTTTTTATTTATGTAAAGAAAGATTTAAAACATCAAGTGTCTGACACAGAAGAATATTAAAGAGCATGTAAAAAATAAAATAATTAT
>NW_026941587.1:0-13513 GCF_032062105.1 Saccostrea cuccullata
TTCTTTTCACGTTTAAGATTTTGCATAAATTCTGCTTCATATGAATAAAAAAATAAGTCTGTTAATAGTGGAGCGCAATTTGTACCCATGGGAATTCCAATAGATTGTTGGAATACCTGGTCTCCAAAAAACACATAGATATTGTCAATCAGAAACTCAAGCATCTTCTTGATGTCAACTTCAGAGTACTTATGTGTACAATCAGAATCTGTTTTAACAAAAACAAAACACTATGAAAATCCTCATCGACCTGAATATATAAGTTGAACGTTATTTTTTTTTCATTTAAAGGAAATAAAATAAAAATATTTCACATTAAATGGAAAATGTGTAACTTAAAACTAGTCCAGAGACCCATGGACTACAAATTTTTAATTGTCCCTGCTGGTAATTTTCTGTTTATTTTCCAATGTAAATGACTGATAATATCTTGCAAAGCATAAGTGCATGTACTTTCATTGCAAACACTTGCATGTCTCACCTTCTGGCACTGATGCGTCACTAAGGGAATGCTTTCCTCAATATCAGATGTGCTTTTCATGGAACTTAACAACTCTGCAAGAATTCAAAGACATGGTATATTACACCATTTATTTATGCTCTTTGTATGAAGATGTGTTCAATATGTCTTTTGACGTAGTCCAAAACAACTCATCACAAGAATATTTACCTTCATCTGAATGAGTCTTTGGTGAATCTTGCATAAGTGCTTGGACATATCCTCTTCTGACAGGTGATTTGTGTTGTCTCTGAGGGGACGATGCTGTCGATGATGGAAATGAATCAACTGAAAGAGTTGCCTCACTGTCAGCATATGAAATTGTATAAGCACCAGAGACTGAACTGTCTGACTGAAGCCCAAGCAAGTAGTCAGCAATGTTTGTTTTCCACTTGAACACTTCAGCATCATAACTTGTTCTTATGCAATCTAAGTAATTTCTTGTCCCCTTGATACCAATGCATAACCCAAGGTGATTTAGTCAGCTGAACATCTGAAATTTTAAAAGCAATAAATGCTATATTACTAAAAAAAATTATACATAATTATGGGAGAAAATTTTGAGAAAAATAATTTAAAACATCAACCTGATCAAAAGCAGGTTTCTTTTCATCTTCAAGAATAGCTTTTGCTCAGTAGTGAGGTTATTTGACTCTCTAGTATCAACACAAGTATAAAAATATTGTAATGAAATTCATCTAACCTCTCTTTGACAGCCAGCAAGCCACATTTGAACGGAGTTAAGTTGCTGAAAGTAATTCATTACTTTTGATTTCCTTTGAAATGCAATGATTGAACCAATTGTGCCAATGATTGGTTTTGCAGACAAGGTTGGTTTTGATGCAAGTCCACAAAGATGCACAGATCTTTCTGATGTGAATGCCCCAGTCAGCACACTACAGAGAATCTGACATGTGCTATGTAGTTCTGTGAACTGTTTTTCCCAGTCAAAGCCACCAATTTCCTCAACAGTCCTTCCACCATTGAATGATGATTGCTCATTTCGGCATAAATTTCTAACTTCAGCTCGAACTGTTTGTTGGGCATAAGTCAAAATGGCTTTCCGAAAACCTGTTCGTGTCTTCAACAGTATAGTTAGGCCTCTTCTGTATTTTCTTTGCCGTATGCAGTTCAGGGCCTTATTCACCTCCATTTCTGGTGGGGTTAACTGGAATGTGTAATTATATAGTCACTGTGACATGCTTACATCACTTTATATACAAATTTGCACTATAATTGGACTAACTTTATTTTGTACCCAATTACGTACAATATGAAGAAAAAAATAAATTCAAATACTTGTATGTAAAAAAAAAATATCAAACGTCATTGGATACCCATGAGTGATCTTGTCTTTTGCTAAGATAAATAACCATTTGTTATCCGACGATGAGTGAATAAAGATCTTAAAAGTTTGGCATTCAATTACATTGTACAAACTTTACATTGAACATGCTATTGGCTTCTGTCCTTGATTTATTTCTATGACATAAAATTGACATATATCATGTGTACATGGTTCTCCACATTTGAAAATTTAACCATGGAGGAAGCAGCGTGAAGACAAAATGTGACCGAAAACACGAATGCGCGTTAGACTTCCTAATCTTCATTAATCAATGACTGGTTTTACAATTTGTAAACTTTACCATTGCAACACAAAACAATGGAAAAACTTACTCTGTTTAAAGTTAAGAAAAAATATGAATTAAAATTGAAAAGGATTTATCCTGTATTTTACCCCACAAATGTATCAGAATTTGCCAAAAACTGTAGTAATCTTCCGAAGGAATTAAAAAAAATTGTTGATACATTACTAGGGCAATATTATTCAGAAATTAATAATTGTAAGAATTGTTGTAGCCTGTTGTATGAAATGTTTTGTTCGAGTATGACTAAAACTGATGAATGGGTAGTATTTTTTATGTAAACACACAAAGGAACAATTGGATAAGTGTCCTTTTTTCTAAGCATTCTATTTTTCTAGATAATGCGTTTTTCGCCAAGTTTGGTTTACTTCTCCACGTGCCCCAGTGCTAAAAATAGCGCCACTCGACGTCTCATAACAACGGGAAGTAACTCTAAAAGTAAGACGGCGATTGACACTTAGGTCCTTCACACATTTGATCGAAAACGATAATAAAGTTAAAGCTTAAAAACATAGCATGGGAAATTGATTAAATACAGAGGAATATGAATTTTTTACAGAGTAATATCATCAAGATTGCCGACATTAAAAAAAATTATTTAGTTTCGACTGCCCTGGCTTGGATGCGTGTGTATTACGAGACATCGTTACTATGTCTTTGAATTCTTGTAAATCTTTTAATTATTATGTAGTGAACTTAACACAGTTATAATTCAACAAAATAACTTGTAATACAAAAATACATAGCCCCGTTAACAGTAGTTTATATAGTAGATAACTACTTAATACTGTTAAAACAGCTGGTCGACCGACCTTCAATTCATGAATTCTCACGCTTCACGGCACATTTGCAGCTGATCGACCGTGGGTAATAAGCACTATTACCTTCCCCGTGCACTTTGGGGCTTCACACCACGTTGTATAAACACAATTAAATACTCAGATAGTATATTGCAGGTGTCATGTCTGAAAATGCAAGTTTTAAATTCTAAAATTAAACCATGGCGGGCGAGGGTTTTAACCATGGCGCAGTAGATTTAACCATGGCGCACACAAATTTAACCATGGCGCACCTCCATGGTAAAACCCCTTGTGGAGAACCCTGTGTGTATTATTTAGATTAGATATCAGCAACATATGAATTATCAAATGTGAATCAGTCATCACATTGGGTCTTTCTGAAAGGGGAGGGGCTTGAAGAAAGCTATGTGAAATTATTTTTTGGAATTATGTGGTGGTGGTAGCTGGGGGTGGTGGTATTGAACTGTTGTTCTTGCCCATGAAGATTCCTAGATGTAAAAACTTTGATAAAATTTATATTGATATTTTTGAAAGTGAGAGTTCCCAGAAATTTTTTTTTACTGAAATTAAAGGTTTTTTCAATTATCATGGATGCATATCTTGATATTTAAAAAAAACCTTTACCTGTTTGCTTTTCCCTTTTTTCTTGGGCTGTGTTTCAGTTTCAATTTCTGGCTCCTATTATTCATTCAAAGATAAAATTATTCATATATTGATAATTTCATGCATAAAAAGTGAGAATAACTACGAAATACAGTTGTGAATAAGGGAGCCTTTAGTTTTCAGTAAATGAAACTTACTTTTCTAGGAGAAGTCACCCTCAGCCTCTTAATTGTGCGGGGGTTGGCACAGGACTTCTGATTTTTTTAGCTAGGTAGCTTGTCTCTCCATGTTCTCTGATCTTTAACAAGGCTTCTCTCTTTGCCACAGACGATTTTGCCAAAGAGACAATTGCCCAAGAACCTGCTGCACAAAGAAAATGTCGGCTTTTCTGATGGGGGGGTCAATACGACATCAAACTCTTCCTCTATCACATCTTGCAGCGTTCTGTTTACCTTATTTATAACGGCAGTTGACTGTAAACTTTTCCTGCCACCATAAGACTTTCCTTTCTTTGTCAGGAATGTTTTCCCACAGTTACAACACTGGCAATTTCTCGATTCCATCTTGGTAAACTACATTTTCGCGCCGATTGTCAACAATGTTTTGATTTTTTCAGTGCGCTCTCCAAATATGGAAACGCTCCGCCTCTTCCGGTAAACGAGATCTCGCAATAACAAACATGGAGATGCAGGTGAAGAATCTGAGTAGCTGTACAAGGTTTTTAACAAAAGGCATCTTTATTTGACCTAACCAAGTTCAGATTCGGTACTTTTTAGAGTTTTAATAACATATACAACTAATAAATGTATTTTTTTATCGTCTGTGCGTCAAATATATTTGCACCATTAAGGAGATGCGATGGAATTGTAGCCCTCTCCAGAAAAATATCAGATTAAAAAAATCGGAGAGGGCTACATTATTGCAGCTACCTCATTTCCAAAGTGGGAAATGATAGCCCTGGGGCCCCTCTACCTTGCCCCGGTAATCATTTGGTGAACACTTCAATGATAAGGCGTATAATAGTTTCCCTTTTCCAGTTTCATAATACACAATGATAAAAACATCAAAGTTCAGGTTAGCTAACTGGCCCTTTCCAGCCCTGGGACCCTTTGAAACCTTGACAGGGGACACTCCTTAAGACCTTTAACCCATCCCTAGTGATACATGGTTCAGGTACCCAGATACGGAGGACAAATGAATACTTGAAATATGCCCTACGCACTTCGCACCACTTGGTGATGCCAATACAGCCCCATTTTGAAAATGGGAAATAATAGCCCTAGGACCTCTGTACCTTGCCCCGGTAATCATTTTGTGAACACTTCAAAAGAAAGGTGTATAATAGCTGCCCTTTTCCAGTTTCATAAAATACAATGATGAAAAACATCAAAATTCAGGTTAGCTAACTGGCCCTTTCTAGACCCTGGGACCCTTTAAAACCTTGACAGGGGATACTTCCTAAGACTCTCAACCCATCCTCCGTGATAGATTGTTCAGATTCCCAGAAATGGAGGACAAATGAATACTTGAAATATACCCCACGCACTTGGCACCACTTGGTTTTGCCACTACAGCCCCATTTTGAAAGACTTCACACTTCAAAGAATAGAAGTTCTCTAATATGTAATTGGGATATAATGTTAAAGCCTAGCTAATGGCCCTTTTTGGTACCTGGGACCTGTGAAAGATTGACAAGGGATATTTCGTAAGGCCCTTAATCCATCCCCAGTTATAGTTTGTTCAAGGGGCCAATAATTGATGACAATTGATTCCTTGAAATACGCCCCACACACTTGACACCACTTGGTGGTACCACTACAGTCCCGTTCTTATAGCAGGAAACAATAGTCCTTGGGCCCTTCTACCTTGCCCTTGTTATGATATGGCGGACACTTTATAAATCATTCGTATAATACCTGCCTGTAATGTTAAAAATGTTATTGGAACCACTTGGTGGTACCACCACCACTTATTACTGATAACGGTTATTAAAAGTCTTATAGACCCGTAAAGTTGCCCGAGTAATAATATTCGAAACATACTTCAACGTAATTTAAACTTGTGCAATATTTCAGTTTACAATCTTTGGAGTAACCAAATTTTAGATTAGCTTATTGGTCCTGTCATATTCTTGAGGACCTTGAAAAAGTTGAAAAGGCATTCTTCTTGAAGTAGTTAACCATTCCCTAGTGCGTCTTTGATTAAGTGGACTAAGATGATTGGGGGAAAATTCATTTCTAATTTTTTCAGTTTTTTGCAGTTTTCGTCAGGTGAGCCTCACTGCCTCCGAGTGTCTGATTTATGTAATTAATCGTCGCATAAATTATCCAATCATCAACCCTTAATTATCTGAAATAAAGTATTAAAAACAGTACTGACTCTGAGTACTCTCAGTTCTTTGATGAATTTCCTTATTGGCTGCTAGCTTCTACGGGCTTAGTGGCTGCTGTTATTGGCTGCTAGCTTCAGCCTGGTATCAAAAGTTCATTAAACAATACAAAACATTTAGTTTGAAATATTGAAGGCTTACAAGGGTTGATCCAAAATTTCATGGAAAATTTTATATTTTATTTATTTTGAAATGAAATTGGTCGAATATAGACACTTGTTGAATATTTCAAATAAAAAATATTTTAAATATTTGCAATAGTTACTCTATGGCAACTGCGGATGTACTGCGGGGGAGACATCAACGTGTTTATCATCAGTTTAATTCTTAATTCTAAAAATGTGAATAAAACCGCCCTTTGTGTTATAGAAATCGAAAACTACGTCATCATGACGATTGCTTGATCTTTTATAAACCTTTGTGTGTGTGTTTTACTGATTTTACTAGATATTTTGTTTATTAGTTGATAATTTATTGTTCATCTTAAGGTTGTTAGACGACGTCAAATGTCGGTCTAATCGTCATTTTTTGTGAAAATCCCGGGATTACTCTATATTAAATGCGTATATTATTGACGCAGACTGGGGAAAAAATTATTTAGTCACTGGTTTTCCTGTTGCTTAAGAAATTGAAGAAAAATAGAACTTCCATGGACGTTGATTAAAGGTGTGGCCGCCTTTTTGAGGCTCTGTTTTATGTGTTTATCCCCCAGAAACATTGTAAGCGTTAATAGACGTTGTAGGCGGACGTACTGTTTTTGACATTGCTACTGTGGAAATCGGAACTTTATATGGAAAGATCGATTGGGGGTATTTTGAAATATGAGTGAAAATGAAGATAAAATGGTGCAAGAAGATACCCAGGCTTTTCTTCAGAAAAATAATTAAGAAAAAACAGCATTTTGTAGAATTACGTATTCGAATTAGACATTAGGCTGAGATGCTTTTATAACGTGATGTGACATACCTAACTTGACCTTACGTCGAAGTCTCCCCCGGGGTTCACAACTATCCATATTCAGAAAGCTCGTGCGTTCTTATTGGTAATTGGAACTTAGTGAAATTTTCAAGTATTGTTGCATTATGACTTTGTTTTATAGATATGTCTATTGTTTGCTTTTATCTAATCACGATAAAATTTTAGAAAGAAATTCCACGAACTTTTGAATCAACCCTCGTACTCTTCGCTTTGTTGTCCCAGTTTTTAACTGTAAGAGCAAAGAAGACATAAAGATTATTATTACTGGCCCCCAGGGGGCGATCGGTTATTTGATATGAAATTTTTAAATAGTCGTGAAGTTCTGCAGATTTTAAAAAGAAAAGTATTTTACATTTATGTACAATATTTTTATAAGAAATGTATAAAACATTAAGAATTGAAAATTGAACAAGCATTCTGATTCTGAGAATGTTGCATTAGAAATACAAGTCTCTTATAAGATTCTTCTTTTTTCTTTATGATGTCGTCTTCTAATACCCTGTACATAAAAAGAGTGTCGATAAAATGTGGACCCTTTGGTAATTGCTTGTTTATTCATGTTTTGGAAATTAGTAAGTTGATCCATCTTACAAAGAGAGACGTCTATTATACATACATGCATGGTTCGGTCAAAACAGCTCATTTTACATGGTTAAATAATTATATTTTAAAAAATCAAACTTGATACATTGCGTGTCACGTAGTAAGAATGTACCCCCTAAACTCGTAACATATTGAGATAACGAACAGAATTTAAGATCAAAAGTCCATAAAACAATAAAGATCTTTTAATTTGAAATATTTAAGGCTTACTCTTTGTTTATATGTCCCAGTTTTTAACTGTGAGAACAAAGAAGACATATAATTATTACTGGCCCCCAGGAGACGGTCGGTTATTTGATATGAAAGTTTCAGTAGTCTTGAAGTTCTGCAGAGTTTAAAAAGAAAAATTTTTTACATTCATAGGCAATATTTATAAAAAATGTTCAAATGCCTAAATGAAATGCATGATAAATTACAGATTGAAAATCGAACAAGTATTCTGAGAATATTGCAAAAGAAATACATGTCCCTTATAAGATTCTCCTTTTTTCTTGATGATGTCATTTTCTAATACCCTGTACATAAAACAAAATGTCTATAAAATGTGGAATATTTGGTAATTGCTTGTTTATTCATGTTTTGGAAATTAGTCAGTTGCTCCATCTTACGAAGAGAGACGTCCATTATATATACATGCATGGTTGGATCAAAACAGCTCATTTTACATTAACTGTCTCCATTCTATCCCTGGAGAGTCCAACCTGATGAGAGTTCCGCTGTATTGTCATTAAATACTTGTATGCCACGTTCAACACATACCTAGTGAAAAATATCTGGCACATGTTTACAAATTGTGTCTCCCAATTTTCCTGTAAAATAAAAAACATATATATGATTAATAACTAACTTTGTACAAAATAAGTGTTTGTCGAAATTGTATGAGTGGTTGGGGGGAGGGGGTATATTACATTTAAAATTAAGATAAACAGAATGCAATCTTAATGTACTCCCTCCCAATAAGGTGAATTACCAATACATTACTTCATTTCGCTGTACATTTACCCAGGTCACGGAATTTCGTCCAATTTGTAAAAGTCAAGAATTTATAAGTGAAATTACTAATATCTTCAACTTGTAGACCCAAGGCCTACTCAATACAATTTCAGGTGATTTAGTCACTACTTTTACCAGTCAGGCATAGAAACCTAGCTTGAACTTTGTACCCTTAAACTTGCTGAGGGGATATTACAGCCCCTTTGAACTAAGCATTAAAAGCAACATTACACAATTATGATTTCTCCTGAAATGATCTTGGGTTTATTATTCGCATTGTAGCCATGGTTATATTAACATTACACATATAACTCAAAATCAAGCCTTCCCCATTGCAGGTTTTTCATTTATTTTGGGTTTCAGTTATTTTTATTGCATTCTTTGAAACAAATGCTCAGAGTTTGGATCTAGAGTTTTTTTTTCCACTAAACCAAAGACTCTTTCAAGCATTAGCATTCAATAATACCTAGCGTATGTGTGAAT
Source organism: Saccostrea cuccullata (assembly GCF_032062105.1). NCBI lineage: Eukaryota > Metazoa > Mollusca > Bivalvia > Ostreida > Ostreidae > Saccostrea > Saccostrea cuccullata. Next base: position 8,998 of record NW_026941587.1, read on the forward strand.
TTATATGGACAGATAACAAAAAAAACTTGTGGAATATTTTGCTTAAACTTTCTCTGAACCAGCCTTATAATTTTTGAGATGAACTTATTCTCAAATGTTAAATTTTACGATATTTGAACCAAACAGACTCTTCTCATTCAATTTTCATTGAAAATAGTTACTTTTTAAAGGTAATGAAATACTGAAATACTCTAATTTTCCCTAATTAGCAATCTACTCTCCAGGATTCAATCCTTTTCAGTACTTTGTACTTTTGGTATAATGATTGTTCGAATTATTCGATTGTCACTTTGATTGTTCGAATCATTCGAATGTCACCATTGTAAACAATTTCATGCCCCAGAAATCTTGGGAGATACATGTATAGAGCTTTCTCGACCCCCCCCCCCCCGCAAAAAGACGAAAATAAGGCAGATAACTGCGAGGTGCTATCGATATTACGCATTATCATCATTACTGCATGTTGAGCCATTTACATGTACCTTGACCCTGATGCCGCTTGAATTTCTACCAAATTACAAATGCATGCGTACCCGTGATATACATTTAATCTCACCCCCTACCCCTGCAGTTGGCCACTGTCACTTCTAGCCATGGATTACTGGGTAAATTAGTGATCTTGATCTTGTAGGACAGCTTTTTTACTCTCAATTTCAGTGGTTACTCTAGATCTAACTTATCCAGAATCTGGGGTGGCGCTTGCGTCATCTTCATAATCCCCCTCCTACCTGTTATCTCGGTCATCCGTTCACTTGGAATCCTTTAACACTTTGCTGTATCAGTCTAACTTGTTCTTTCTCCATTTTCCCTGGTTTGATCCGAAATTAAACTTCTCTAAGGTTTTATACATGAAATTATATTAAAATGAATCAAAGCCCTTTTAAAAATCTGGGAAAAGTAATATTCCATCTAAATTTTTCGTGAATAAAATTTTAAAAAATCCATAATCTATGGAGCATTTTTGCCAATATATCGTCCTTTAATAATGCACTTTGTTTACTGCTAATAATTTTACTGACTGTCTTTTGTAATCAGTTAGCTATAATACATGTGCGTATATATTTTATAACCAATATTAGTTAGACTTAAAGGTGAGGCTGTAGTTATTTAAGTTGTCATTCTCACCTTTTTTATAGATTTATAAGATGACCGCGTTTCTTTGAGAAAACGGCAGCATTCCTACTTCAATGATTTGAATGATTTTGAGGAGAGAGTCATAATATATATTTTAAATCATTTCAAAAAACTTTATAGAATTCAGCGGATAATCTGTCTTGTCCTGGAGATTTATTATTTTTCATACACTTGACAGCTATTTAACATTCATGCATCGTAATTAATTTATCACAAGCTTTCCTTACATTTTTGGAGATTTTGGGGCACTTAATATTTTGAAGATAGGCTTGAATATCTTTATCACACACATCTTTACTTATATACAATTTTTCAAAGAATTTTATAAGACATTCCATAATTCCTTTATTATCAGCATGTTGTGATTGATTTTCATCTTTAACATTATTTATTGATTGACTTGATTGTTGCTTCTTTTCAAGATTTAAGAAGTAAGGAGAGCTTTTTTTCTCTCAACTTTTTCTATTCAAATAGACCTAGACCGGATATAAGACCCGCTACATTTCTCGGCGCAGTAGTCATCAATCTCTTTCTCAAGCCATCGTTTATAATGCATATTTATTTCAGAAACTGTTTAGATTCTAGCTGTTTTATTTGTAATTCAATTAAATTTATATGTCTTCTAATATTTAGCAAATGTTTTAAAGTAATTCATACAGAATTTTTTTTATATTTCTTTCAAGAGGCTCCCATTTACTTATTGAGTCTTTAATCTCTAACTTTTAATTTCTTCATTTATAAAGATTTTAAGTTTTTCACAAAACACTTCATTCTCGAAAAGCAATGTATTAAGTTTCCAGTAACCTGCACCTTTTAAATTTTCACATGGAAATAACTCAAGTAACACACCCCAATGGTCTGAAAATCTAGTTGCATCAACATTTAGTGTTTTTCTTAAATAAATATTATCAAAATGATTAAGAGTCAGATTAAGAGTAATATTTATCATGATTTAGCAGATTTTTTGTTAATATTAATATTGTGATATGTTTGTGACCTGTTCTGATTTTATTGGTCGTTATCTCAATACGTTCTCAAATAAATAGTCTAGGGATATGAATCAAATCACCATTTGTTTAATTGTTCGAAGATAATATAGTTCAATGGAATCATTTGAAGCCAACCAGATAAAATAGACCATTAGTATTTATTTTCTTATACAAATACAGTCAAAGGTATAAAAAAAGTAATTATCTACTTCCTTTATATTTTTAAATTGGTGGATATTTCTTGAAGGCATACATTATCACAATTTTGGTTAAAGATGCATACATTACACAAAGAAATGATAGAAAAGATATAAAAAAATATTTTAAAAAATTAATCTTTGGCGGACATTTTGTAGGGGTTGACATAACTTGATGATATTTTTGGATGAAAGGTGGACATTTCGTGACGGCGGACAAAACGTGATTCAATATTTTACAAGACTCCCAAAGTAACTATTTATTTTTCTGCTGTTTATATTTTATTGCGAAATAAAGAAAGAGGCTTCTTAGCACAGTTACAGTTATTGACAAACAATACCTTAAGACAGGATTCCTCTTCGGTTTCTGACTTAATGAAATATTCATTTTATATCTGCTTCTATCCTTCATATATTTAGATGTAAGAGATTTAAACGATCATATTTTTATTTTCTTATCTCAGTTGTACAACTGTAAATAGATATGGTAAACTGAGTTTAAAATCTGGCAGGATCTAAATTTTGGGGGGAATGGTGATTCTCAAAATCATTGTAGAACAATGAATTTAGTTATGATTTTTACACAATCGAAGACTTGGAGGATTTTTCAAATGTTAGTTTAGTTTTTTTAATGATTAGGAACTAAAGTTTTAAAAATATCTAATAAATAAAATTTTTGAATCAAATTTTAATTACTGTAGAAGTACTTTTTTTCCGTATGGTATTAATTTACGCTTTGTACGCGGTCACAAATTTTCCGCGGAAATTTGTCCAAGCGAACTTAATGTAAATGTAAGGCATTTAGTGACAGTCTAAGAAATCCGAGTAATTTTCAACCTGCGGATTAAACAGAAACTGAGATTCCTCAGAAATATGACCCCGTGGAAAAAAAATACGTCTACAGTATTATTAGCTTTCAGAAGCTTCCAATCTAAGTACAGCTATGAGCCAAAATTCATGGCAGGGGATGCTCAATCCTCCTTTGAGGTCGGTGTATGTTCCGCTCCTATTTATTATGTTTAAGGGCCTTTTGAGCTTTGATAATATTCGTTATATCTATTTCTTTTAAATGTTAATAATGTAAAAAGACATTAGACTCAATGATAAATTGTATTTGCTGACAACGTCATTGCATCGACCAAAGAACTTATGAAATGATGACTTTAAAAGACACTGTTTATATTCTCGTTTCATCAGGTTGTTTATCAATAATTTACCGCGTTTAAGATATTGTTCATACGTAGGACCTGCTCTTGCGTATCGAATCAAGTGAGATATATACACACCGTATGCAAGTGATGAAGGTTTATTGCTGCATACGTAAGGGAGTTGACGATAGAAAAGTTAAAATCATCACGTTTATCTTTGAGCTTGGTTGTAAGATTACCATTAACGTCTTTTTCTAGTAAAATACCCAAGTAGAAATAGATGTGTCAGACGCCGTGGTATTTTTTTTATTTCAAGCTCACCAGGATATATTGTATCGACATAGGAATGGAAATAACCATCGTTAATCGACAATACGTCGTCGAAATATCTAAATGTAGAGTTGAAGGCCACATCAAGTGTTTTCTTCTTTTCATGCATAATATTTTGCACAAATCCTGCTTCATATGAATACAAAAATAGGTCAGTTAATAGCAGAACTCAATTGTTACCCATGGGAATTCCAATATACAGGTAACTCTTGATGGCTCGTACTTTGATCTCTAGGCCTATAATTCTTGATCGCTCGAAGTGAGTTCCCGGTCCCGAATTTTTTCTCTATTTAATTAAGCAAATTTACTATTGATTTTTCGAACTCTTGACTTCTCGAAAACCTTGATCCCTCGAAATCAAAATACAGTGTTGGAATTTACCCGTGATACCTCGAAGTGGTTATGTGTATACAATGTTGCATAATTTACAAGTTTACCTGGACATTTAATTGGCCCCAGGCAGAAGACGCGAGTCTCGAGAAACGGGTTGTTTATTCAGGTGACACTTAAATTGCAAGGTGATAATCATTTTGCCGATATGGTATTAAAATAATTATTATCGACTGTCTTACGATATTTTTGAGACGCAGGGACAATGAAAAATAGATAACAAAACGGAAAACTAAATAAATTTTATTTTTATTTCGAGTCAGTGTCAAAGTTTAACAAAATATGAAAATGCAGAAACAGTCTAAGTTTCAACATCACGACTATTGTT